>NC_049995.1:11245144-11248614 GCF_000003815.2 Branchiostoma floridae
GTACCTATTAAAAGAAACACAAACTTGTGAACGTGGTTAGCAAGCAAAAGTATTGAGCCAGCAGTCACTACGGAAGATGGTACTCATGAGGATATAGTGACCGCAGGTGACTACATGCATTATTCTACAGAGAGACAGTTCTTACTAATTATATTGGATGCTTTTAACAGACACAGTGTCACAGGGCTAAAATGTATTACAAAGTAACCACCATGCTGCGAACTGTTTCAGCTAGTTTCCATATATGGAACTCAGCTGGAGCCTGAACAAGCATATGTCTGATTAAGCATAGGCTATCATGAGTCAGCTGCAAAAATTAATTTTCCCACACACATCTGGTGACTAGTACTTAGTAATTTGTGAGCCTTTCCTGTGGAAACTGGAGCCATCCCAGGAACAACTGAATACTGTAGAGCATAAACATTTTCGGTAGTTTTTTTTATTTTTATGGGTTATTGATGTGAACTCCTGACTTCGATTAAGAGTTTCCAATGTACTACAGGATTTCACTTGAAACAATACAAAAACCTCCTTTCCTTGTCTAAAAGGCAAAATTAAGTCCCTGCTAAAATAAATGACTTTACAGTAAATGTGAGTGGAGCTGACAATGCATAGAGGTGGAAATTACGCTTCCATTTGTATGAATGGAAAAAGACATTGTATACACAGATGTTCTTGCTATTATTTCTACTCAGTATACTGTATCAGTATTTTAGTATTTTTCTCTTGTCATACAGATCTTGACCTTGTAAGCAATGTAGGTACCCACTGGTTGTATAATAAGAATTCTCCTTCATGCTATATTCTACCAACCTGATGAAACTATTTTCGGAAGATCTTGTCCTTCTTGTAATTTTGAAGGGTGCAAGAATTTTGTGTTCTTATGTTATTAAAAAGTCTTACAAAATTAAAGAACATTTAGTTTTCTGTAAGGGTCTGAAAATCCAGGGGACAGAAAAAAATTCAGGCTGGCTATAACACTGGCTTTGCATCAAGTTTGACAGAAAAAGAAATGCACAGTAGTCAGGCTGGGATCTCTCCAAACTGAATATTCCATCTGGTATCCCCATATGGATGTCCCCCCTGTCCATCTAATCATCCTAATTGGGTGCCTGCTATGTGGGAGGTGCTGGCATACTTTCATGGGCAGTTACACACGGCACCCTGGGAATTCTGAAGGGGCCAAATCTACTGACCCTGCATTTATCTTCAAGCAGATGTCAGGATGAAAAATTGTAACATTTTGTAAGTGACCCATTTTTCTGACACTCCAACAGAGCAGCTGGATTGTCTCCAGCTAAAAGACAAGGAGACTGTAGAAATAGTCTGCTGGCTCCTGGGATTTGAACCTGGGCCTCTAGTTTACTAACCAAACGCCATAACTGCTTGGCCAAAAGGTCAGGACCAGTTGAACTGGTCAGTTGGTGGCTTGAACCCCACTATTATGCTGCTATGTATTTTTCCATCCCACTCATTTTTGGGAGCCTATGTTGTTAATTTTTGTCTCATCAATTGCGTAAAGTTCAATTTTTTCGATGAATAATGAAGATTTTTCTCAGCCCCAAAAAATTACCAAAATTTCAACCCACAACAGAAGGGCAGGTTCTAGAGACAACCATGAAATTTTATAATGCCCCATCTCTCTGACACTAGGTTTACTAGAGGAAATCTACATGTACTACTCTTCAGTAAAAAATTGTATATTTATATAATACAAAAAAGTAGTAATGTGTATAATTTACTTATGCACCTATGTACATAGTTAATTCTGCGGGGGGGGGGAGGCAAGTTCATGCTCAACTCAACTCATAGCTGCTGCTGACCTTGAGACGGTTGAGTAAGACAATGTCTCCTTGTGTTTGGTGGCCTTGAGGTGCAGCAACCACAGACAACTAGGCAGCTGTCTATTGAATTAAGAAGCTATCACTGTGTATCAGTACATGTGTGTGTACTTTGGGTTTGGCACCTGTCCATGGTACATTACTGCAGCACTGTTTCTGCACCAAGAAAAACAGATGTGTGAAAGAAGTACTGGTCTTGGAGAAAAACTGAACAGTTTTTGACTTGGATATTAGAATATCATAAAAATAGCATATAATTTTTTAGATGTAAAACTATGATTTCCCCCACAGTCGGCTATATCTGAAATGGAGTCGTACCGCACTTTTTGCCTCAGAAAACCGGCGCCAAATGTTGTCATACTTTCACCAGAACAGACTGGTGGTAGAAAATAGTACCCGTAACATTTCGTCAGTGTCACCCACAATCAGCTATATCTGAAATGGAGTTATACCGCACCTTTTGCCTCAGAAAACCAGCGCCAAATGTTGTAATACTTTTACCAGAACAGACTGGAGGTAGAAAATATTACCCGTAACATTACGTCAGTTTCACCCACAATCAGCTATATCTGAAATGGAGCAGTACCGCAAGATTTGCCTCAGAAAACTAGTGCCAAATGTTGTCATACTTTCACCATAACCGACTGGTGGTAGAAAATATTAGTTGTAACATTACGTCAGTGTCACCCACAATCAGCTATATCTGAAATGTAGCGGTACAGCACGTTTTGCCTCAGAAAACCGGCGCCAAATGTTGTCATACTTTCACCATAACCGACTGGTGGTAGAAAATATTAGCCGTAACATTACGTCAGTGTCACCCACAATCGGCTATATCTGAAATGTAGCGGTACAGCACGTTTTGCTTCAGAAAACCAGGGCCAGATGTTATCTTTACCTCGGCTCCATTTCCGGCAACCCCATCTGTGAAACAGGAAAGGCCAGATCAATAAAAATTCAATCTCAGAACTGAGGGATTGATTTTTACGGGGGAGGTGGTTTATTCATGTTTCAGAACAGAGTGGATTAGGATAGGAAAAGCGGCATGGTTATTTCTTAGCCCTTGTAATCCAGGTGAATGTAATGATAAGAGTTATGCCGCTATTTTGTATCATGTGAAATATGTTACAAGATGACATAATTTTTATGAATAATCAAGTCCACAGACAGAGAACCATACAATTATAGAGCTACATGTACATATACCTACTGCATATAACGCTAGTTCACCTTTATCCGCAGGGGACCTTTTATCCGTTTTTTTTTTTAATTTCAAAACGGTATTTACTTAAAATAGCACATCAAGCCGACGGGTGATAGTTTTAAACTGCAATGTACTGAAGATATTGCAATTTGAAAACAACGTCAAGTCGATGTGATATCCCCTAATACCCTGTTTTTAAAGGCAACGGATATAGGTTACCCAATGGATAATGGTGAACTACGGTTACAGATTTGTGTAGGTAAAATTGCAGCTGTAAAGATATTTCAAATATATTCTGATATTTGTTGTTTGCCCAGGGAAAACCGTTAATACATTGATATAAAACCACTGCAAACATTTCTTTATTTACAGTATCTGACCAGGTTCTGGCCCTTACATGTTTATAAGATCAGGTAAAATTATAT
>NC_049995.1:11248714-11254602 GCF_000003815.2 Branchiostoma floridae
AGGTGGGTATCCGCAGGTGATTCAATTTGCAGCCTCTAAACAATGGGTTCCTATACAAAAAAAGAGGAGAAAGCAACTGTTAGTAACTCAACTATCTGACGTTACTGGCACACAAACATACCCTCATATGAAAGCCCGACATCTCAGCTATCCGAAAAACCACATTTCAGCATGAATCTAACGGTGAGAACTTCCGGGAAACTGAAAGATTGACCCATGACCTCAAAACCGCACCACAACCCAGTGAGGAGGCCATGTGCTAGGACAAAAAAGTCCCAACTTTATACCCCCTGAAAACCACACAAACTCAGCTTTTTGGCCCTAATCACAAAGTAGAAACCCTCCCCTGTCACACCCACATAAAAACTGCCAGGATTTCTACCCATTTGACCAGGAAAAAAATCTTGAAGTTTTAGGCCCTGAACTATAATCGACCACCATCAATTTGCATGGCGGATTGACCTGCGGATCCCCTTCACAGAGCCCAAGTTCAGATTTTTACAAAAAAAGTTTTATCATACAATGGAGACAGGGGTTGTCACATATTATCCAAAGTATGAAAGAATTTCAATGATTTATACTCCCCTGGGACTCACTTTTATAACAGGTATCATGGCTGCCATCAGAGTCTGAAGGGGGGGGGGGGCAGGGCATATATATCAAGAGCTGTTTTCAAGAAACCTGGCATATGTAGGCCAAGAAATGCCAAAAGGTAGTCACTCTGACACACAGAGACTGCCTCTACAATGACAGAGACCTGAAATTTGGTCATGAAGTGTTGTTTCAGAGGCTTTGTAGGGACTTTCAGAAGGTGTGTGCTGGGCATTTAATAAAAGTAGGTCAAAGCCAATTTCACTCAATGCACACACCACTTTCTTTATCTTTTGTGCTGAAAATGGCACTGACAGACTCTGGTATGCTGTCATGGTACCTGCCACATGCTAACATCATGCTAACATCCCCAAAAAGTTAGCAAAACACAAGATAATGGGGCATAGAAACACACCTCCTGTATCCATGAGCTGGACCGCTTTCGCGGCTCCTCCCCTGGGACGTTGCCAAGTAACGTGGTTCAAGTCCAACCGAACTCTTTTGGACTATTCATAATTCACTTTCGCAATTGCCAATAGAATACAGGTCAAATGGAAGAGTGATAGACTCTAGAGTCCATCCTCCCTCTCAAGTCATTTTACACCAATGGCAATTTCCATTATAAGCAGTGCCCTTTAGCACACCAGTGAACTAAAAACAGCTAAAATATAGGAAATTCTCAACAAATTTAGCATGGCATGTCCCCTGGGACCATATTTCACACATATGGAGGTGTATTCAGCCCCAAAATAGCTAAAAAGGGGGAGGGCAGGGTGATACCTGGAACACTTCAGGGTATCCGCAGGTGATTCAATTTGCAGCCTCTAAACAATGGGTTCCTATACAAAAAAAGAGGAGAAAGCAACTGTTAGTAACTCAACTATCTGACGTTACTGGCACACAAACATACCCTCATATGAAAGCCCGACATCTCAGCTATCCGAAAAACCACATTTCAGCATGAATCTAACGGTGAGAACTTCCGGGAAACTGAAAGATTGACCCATGACCTCAAAACCGCACCACAACCCAGTGAGGAGGCCATGTGCTAGGACAAAAAAGTCCCAACTTTATACCCCCTGAAAACCACACAAACTCAGCTTTTTGGCCCTAATCACAAAGTAGAAACCCTCCCCTGTCACACCCACATAAAAACTGCCAGGATTTCTACCCATTTGACCAGGAAAAAAATCTTGAAGTTTTAGGCCCTGAACTATAATCGACCACCATCAATTTGCATGGCGGATTGACCTGCGGATCCCCTCCAGATAGCGTTTGCAGGAGGATTGTGTGGCGGTAATAATCATCACTGGAAGCAGGTAAGAACGAGATTTACGTACAAAAGAACTGTATTATTATGAACTATAGGGGGTAGAGGTCATTTCTATGGCATGTGGGCTACATTAGACAGAAATGTAAGACTTTACGGGGCGACGAAAATGGGGATGGGGAGGGGGGCATCTTTACCTTCACGGAAACAAAGGAAAATATAATTTGTTTTTGATCCGTTTCTCTTTAAATCCTCTCCAAACAAACAATGAAGTGACCAGGCAGCTGTCACCATGGTTACTGGAGGTGTAGCAGACAACCTGTGGTGTTCGGTCACATGTATCAAGTATTTATACAGTAAGGACAGAGCTTGAAGGGCTAGATTATGAAATTCATAATTCATATGTGTTTGTGTAAGATTATAGAGGTCTTGTCTTAACCGGCTAGTCTACCCGCTAAAGGCTACAATTAAATCTACCCAAGATACCGCTGGGGTTACTTAGGTCATTGGGAGAGTCTACTGTAAAACGGGTGGCGCTTTAATAAGGGGTGATTTGCTGTAAGCTGTAGCCAATCACAAAATGCTCGGAGCTAAAATAACACAGCTGTAAATTTTGTGACGATAAAAAAAACTACGCCCTTCTTGGAAATTAAGTACTTATCGCATCATCTTTATCACCTGAAAAGTCCTGTCACTATATAGTGAACGTGAGTAGTAACGTTATATTGGAAAAATAATAATTATATTTGTTAATTACAAAAAGACAACAAACAGAAAAAGAAAACAACACCTAATGGTAAATAGCTCCTTAGACGACACCATGTAAAGGTAAACGTTATGTGTTTGCTTTCAATTATCTACTTTCGATTCGTCTATTCAAGGAGGTAAATTTTTAACGTCCTTGGTCTATTTCATTCTATTCCATTAGGTTCGACATGGCAGAGGCAGGTGCTGGGTCTCAGAACGTCTGTGATGGGTCTCCTACCGAAGGTTCATGCGACCGGGATACGAGTAAAACCAAAGACCAGCCAATAGCGAGCAAAGCCAGTTCGGTTAGTCAAACGGAAGCAAAAACCCGTGAGAAATCCTACATGTGTGGAGGGTGTGGGTACAGGACAGCTTGGCAGTCTAGCTTATCCCGACATATGTTAACTTATACAGACGTAAAACCCTACAAGTGTCACAAGTGTGAGTATTCTACAGCAAAGAAATGTCAGTTGGATTATCATTTAGCCAAACACACTGGTGACAAACCCTACTTGTGCGGGGAGTGTGGCTATAGGACAGCTCAGAAGTCTAATTTATCCCAACATATGAGAACTCATACCGGTGAAAAACCTTACAAGTGTGACCAGTGTGACTATTCTACAGCAAGGAGATGTTATTTGGACCAACATCTAGCCAAACACACAGGTGAGAAGCCCTACATGTGTGGGGAATGTGGGTACAGGACAGTTCGAAAATCTAACCTATACATACACATGAGAACTCATACAGGTTACAAGCCCTACAAGTGTGACCAGTGTGACTATTCTGCAGCACTGAAATGCACTTTGGACCAACATCTAGCCAAACATACTGGTGACAAACACTACATGTGTGGGCAGTGTGGGTACAGGTGAACTCTGAAGTCTACATTATCTCGACATATGAGAACTCATACTGGTGAAAAACCCTACAAATGCGACCAGTGTGACTATTCTGCTGCACGTAAGTCCAGCTTGAACCAACATCTAGCCATGCACACTGGTGATAAACCCTACATGTGTGGGGAGTGCGGGTACAGGACAACTCAAAAGTGTCACTTATCCAGCCATATGAGAACTCATACAGGTGAAAAGCCCTACAAATGTGACCAGTGTGACTATTCTGCAGCAGAGAAAGGCAATTTGGACCGACATCTTAGACAACACAAACAGTAATGAAAAGCCCTACATGTGTGGGGAATGTGGCTGCAGGACAGCTCGGAAGACTACCTTGCTGAACATATGAGGATTCATAGAGGTGAAAAACTCAACAAATGTGACCAGTGCGACTATATTCTGCAGCACACAAAAATCTTCTTTGTACAACCAACACATTATTGAGGAGTGTGATTTAGAACATCTGCAAAAACTCCTTTATCTGCACCGATAGCGTACCAGTGTTATATATCATCTAGCTGTACATTCATGATAATCTCTGAATGCGTAATAGCGACAGAAATCATCCACTAGTAGCTGTAATGCCATATGTATATGCAACATTCATTTGAGAAGAAAACTGCACGTCCTATTCCATTTTTTTTAGAAAAGGGCATCTCAAAGTTACGAACGTGCGTATGCTGTAGTGATGTCGCTTGTTTTCAAAGTTCTAGATCCCTTTTCTTCTTCTTTCTTATAAGGCGAACGTCTTTTGAATATCCTTTGTCATTTAGTTGTATTGAGTTTGCTGAGAATGACGGTTATGCTGACAGACACTTGAGTCAGATTAGAGTTTTAAAGATGTCCAGAATAAGACACCCTTCGCGGGAAAGTCGTCTTTGATAGTACGCTGGGAAAATGATCTCTACTTTGAGTGGCCGAGTACATATGGAGAAATTGGGGACTACGTGGCGACTTGTCATGTTAAGCGAGATTTTGTCGTATAAATTGTTGTTTCAGTTACCAATGTCTGATATGTAAAAATATAACCGATTAGTGAAAATAAGGAAGTTTAATAAAAGTTAGCTTCTGTGAAATGAAATGTAATTTCAGTGAATATCATAACTGATGTATAAGAGCATAACTCATAAGCGTAAATAAGGAAGTAAAATAAGTACAAAGTCAACTCTATTGACTCTTATGTGATTTGTTTTTAATGTTGTCTCACAGTAGTGTTCCCTACATGTGTGGGGAGTGCGGGTACAGGACAGCTCAAAAGTCTCACTTATCCAGCCATATGAGAACTCATACAGGTGAAAATCCCTACAAATGTGACCAGTGCGACTATTCGAGCGTTCCATGCCCAAAACGCATTAGTGGCTCCATGAGCCTTGTTTTTTTGGTAAACTTCAAGTAAATAAAAAATTGTAAAAAGTTTTGATGGTAGAAAGATCTGACACGGAGTATTGCCAAGATTTTCCATTATTTTGAATTCAGTGCAATGTTGTTCTTTACCATTGTCTAAGCAAGGGCTGAATTTCAGAAATAACAAAATCTATATGTTCTCAAGCCGCTGCTACCAACTGTTATCATCTTCATACTACATGTAGTATCGTAAATAAGGGATTTCAGTTTCAAATTTGAACTCACAGCTTAGAAATATCATACAAAAATGCCCTAGTTTCAAGGGGCACTCGTGGCTCATGACTTACACAGCTTTCCATTGACAGTTGGCTTGTGTTCCTATAAATATGGAGAACTTGTAATCATGGTGCCTTCTTTGTAATCTTGGAGTTAGACCAGACTTACTGATACAGTCTGACCACCAGCCAATGTTTCGCTAACAGGCTGTTTCCCTATCAGACTCATTACTTTCTTTATTTCCTGTTTAGGGGAAGCAAAAATACCCCATCTTTATGTGCCACCAAACTAAGTAAAAGTCTTTATCTATTGTTTCTAGATTTTATAATTATGTCAAAGAGACTATTTGATACTCTATTCTACAGTGTCTTAGCCCTGCCCTGCACCCATGTTAACGGTATGGCAGTCAGTGACAGACTGTAGCCCGATAGTAGTGAATTTAAAGTATTTCATGCTAACGTCAACATACTTTGTAGATATTAGTACTTTTTTTTTACATTTCGTCGGGGTATTGTATTGGGTATCTTACCTACTTTGTTGTTCAGGTTCACTGGGAAAATTATCAATATCAATCCTTCTGAGTATTTGTCAGTTGATTTCAGATGTTGCTAGGTTGCCTATTTATATCGTAGAACCATGCAATTGTATATTGTTAGATTTTGTTACATATCAAATTTGTTTATATTAACCCACACGTTATTTGTTCCTAACTTGTTTATTTAGTGTTGAGTATTCTTTAAATAGTAGTGATGTTGTTATAAGTT
>NC_049995.1:11254702-11382192 GCF_000003815.2 Branchiostoma floridae
ATGACATCTGTGCACATCAATTTTTGGCTGTTTCAATAAAATAAAATAAAAACGTTTTCAATTATACTGTAACTTGTACTGAGCAGTTGCATACCATACTCTGTGTGTTCTGTCATATGTTCAACCTTTCTAATTTATAACCACTTAGATCTTTATAAATCATATATATGGGTTTGACTTCTTTTCACTTCTAGAGACCTGGCATACAGGTGAGTTACACTTTCCCGACTTTCATTATTTTAGTAGCACAAGAACTAAATCTAAAAAAGCTAAGCGTAGCTCTGGTGGTATTGTATTCCTTTTTAAGAAACTTAGTCACCAAGCTTGTCAGCAAAACTGAGGACATTCTGTGGGTTAAAATCGACAAAAATCTATTTGACATGGACAAGGACATTTATTTAGCATCAGTATATATTAGTCCGAACAAGTCCACAGTACACGTCAGCAGGGCATACGGCATTTTTGATGTTCTTGAAGATGAAATAGCTGCCTTTAAAAATCTTGGGGAGGTTATAGGATCGGAGGGGATCTAAATGCCCGCATTGGTGATTTAAAAGATCATATAGTTGACAATTTTATTGACAGCCATGTACTCCCTGATAACTATGATTTTGACCACCTTTTCCCCCGTAACAGTATGGACACGGGCAAGCCCAACCCTTTCGGCAAAAATTTAATTGAACTTTGTATTAACAGTAAATTAAGAATCCTAAACGGCAGGACCCCCGGGGATGTGCTAGGTAAGCCAACCTGCTACCAACCTAATGGCTCCAGCGTAGTTGATTACGTTCTAGCTAGTGAGACGATCTTACTTCATAAAACCTCGTTCTTCCACGTCCATCCCTTATCTCCACTTTCAGATCACTGCAAACTGTCCCTTATCTTACAATGTAGTCCAAAACAGTTACCAGACAAAAGTCCCCTGCCTACCCGACCTTATCGCAAATTTATATGGAACTCTAATTCTAAAGAAAAATTCTTAGATGCCACCAATAGCACCGTTTTTTTTGCGGACATAAGAAAGTTTTTGGAAAAGACCTACGACCTTACGTCAGCTTCAATTGACACAGCATTAAATGATTTTCTTAAACCTTTACAAGAAGCTGGTTATAAATCCCTACGCCTAAGCTTCACCAAAAAAGTGAAAGCCGAAAACCAAGAAAACGTGGTTCTCAGAAAGCTGTGCAGCTGCCAAGAGGCATTTAAACAACCTTGGTAAGTTGCTCTCAAAAAACCCACGGGACCCTTTTATAAGAGCTCAACATTTCAAAAAGAAGAAAGAGTATATAAGACTAATTCGTAGAACCAAACAAGCCCACAAAAGTAACTTGTTTCAAAAACTTAAGGTTCCGGTTCGGAATTTCAAGTGACCAGATGACCAAATGTCCCTAAGAATAAGACGCAAATCAGAGGTTGTCTCCATAGTTTTGGCTCTAGATTTTTCGGCTATCGCTTTAGAAGTCTATAACATTTTATACTTCTCCAAATGCTTGTTGTTCGTAGCGTTTTATGGTGTCGGAGATTTGATCATGCGGCGAACACTTCCTGGTATTAGTGCGCGCGATAGCGGTAAAGCGTTTCGTCGCCTGATTACCCAGATCGTGCGTTCTATGTGCGTTTTGGGTGTTTTAGCGCCATCGGAGCTCGCGGAAACGTATCGGATAACTTTTTTTTTTCCTTTTTACTCCGTATACAGAAGAAGTCTTAACCTTCATTGCCATATCAGTCATTATCCCAGGAAAATTCATTTTTTCCGTGTAGCGGCCTGTAAAAAATGGCCCCAAATTAGCAATTTTTGGATAAAAAGATTATATTTGTGATGGTTTTTACCAAAAAAAAATATTTCTACAGAAAATGTCAAATGAGTCTGTCGGTCAGCGACAACAAACCCTTTTCTATTGGAAACATTGAATTATCCGAAAAACGATGTTTTGAGAAGCGCTAGTGCTTTTCTCAGAGTCAGTCAAATTGGCTACTGAAAACGCTTCCGCGTTCTGGAACATTCTTAGACAACTCAAAAGTGACACGATTGCCTCAGAAAATATAATTCCTGCCCGTCGGCCGTCTGCGTCGACCTGGCGCGAAAGACCCGGCCTCTGCAGCCGTCTGAGCGCCTGAGGCGGTGATACCGAGTGTTCACCTGGCCAGGCCTATGACGTCATCGTGGCCTGGGAACCACGGGAATGTATAATCGCTACATATGGCCAGAAAGAGACATCTATCGCCCAAACTAGGGTGCCTATCACGAGCGCCTTGGCCAGGAGCATGGCTGGGGGCACATGGCAGTCGCTAATCGCGTCGCCGCTCTTAAGGGCTCTTAAAAGAACCTCTCCCCATTGCAATGCATTGCGCGGGGTTCTTTTACTCCTATTTTTTATATGCCAAGAAAGTGTCGCCGAAGTTTACCACCAAGACATGCCCGTCGGCCGTCTACGTCGACCTGGCGCGAAAGACCCGGCCTCTGCAGCCGTCTCAGAGCCTGAGGCGGTGATACCGAGTCTTCACCTGGCCAGGCCTATGACGTCATCGTGGCCTGGGAACCACGGGAATGTATAATCGCAACATATGGCCAGAAAGAGACATCTATCCCCCAAACTAGTGACAGTGGCGAGAATAACTTACTGTTAAAATGTTCAATTTTTGCGCAGGGGTGACTTGGAACAGTCCAATGTTGCGTGGGAATGGGTATGGCTGAAATATGCTGTATTTGCACCCAAGCAAATGTCGGCCTTTCTAGTTTGTAAAGGATTTCATATTTGACAATCACTGTATGCCTGTTTTGCAGAATCGAGCATGTTTAGTCATATCATATAGTCAGTCTTTTCCATAGTTTTTGCTTAGCTATGAGGTCATTGAACTGGCAGTTGCAGTTGCCGTGGCGAAGCTTGGGGCCACTAAGTCTTGTTTTTCTGCTTTATGAAAACTAACATCAATTGCCAATTATATTGGTTTGTATGGAGGGACAATGAGATCGTGATTGGCTCAATGAGAACGTACTCAGGATCCATGGCGTAACCACAGCCAAGGTACGGGTTCGTTCAACAATGTGTTTCTTTTATGAAAACTTATTAACGCCATATCATTAAGGTGGTTTGAGTGAAGGGACAAAGAGTCTATATGATCTTAGCACGTCTGCATTATTGCTCATTCTGACCAAGGAGCGCAGCTGCTGCTAGCGTTTCTGCGAATTTCTCGCTGTATTCGACAAAACATTCGCTCTGCCCGGCTCCGCCTTTTTGGTCACCTTGCCCGGGCAGAATCACCCCCGAACCTATCGTCCTGTTGAGGGACACTCAGGAGCAAGCGGAGCTGAGTGAGTCTCAACATTGCAACAGGTGGGTAACTCATAACCTGTGGTTCCATCCTTCTCCTCTGCTTTCTGCTTTCTCCATGTGAGCAGTCAGATTCACTCACTCATACACTAACTCACACACATACACTTAGATACAAATTAACTCATTCACTCACACATACACTCACAGATACACATATTCACGCACTCATTATCACTCACTTGCACACACACATACACACATAGAGAGATGATTGACAAAAGATTTCACATCCATGTTTTATTCTCAGACAGTAAAATCATTTTCCTCGTTTCCAGGCTTCACTACTGTAAACAGCAACCCTTCATTGTGTCATACAGTGCTGCTTTGTAAGCGTCAAAATCGACGGACGACAGAAGAGATCCAATCTTTGCCATGCCTACTGCTGGAGAGTACATTCTTGTTGTCTCCAACGGAAGTAAGTTTATATTTCTGCCTTCCGTTTTCCTGTACACTGCGGTGTCATGACATTTTGTTTCCTCCGTTTTTAATTCTTTCTCTGTGGAAAATCTTTATGAAAGGCACAAAACAAAGAAGACAAATTAGTTTTCAGGGTGCCCCAATTTATGTAATGGCCTATGAGGAACAGTTCTTGGTTCTTTACTTTGAATTCTATTTGTTACTGATTAATAAAGTAAATTACTACGGTCTAGATTTTAGGTTTGAATTGTTACATTTTCGTCTGCTGATTGAATTCTTCCTGTCCTCTTAGGTGACGACCATTTTTAAGGGCGGGGTGGAATCACACCCATAGTGATAATTTAATTTCTTCCAAGCCATGCAACCAATACCAATGTTGATGTCTACATTTTGTAAACATACGAGGTGTTGTGGGAAACTAAAGAAAGAGTTGATGTTGCTGTAATTTGCTTCATATCAAGTTTTAATAAGCGTGGCAACAGCATTTTGTTTCCTGGTTCCCGACAGGGTGGGCAGTGAAATCACATAGCTTTCAGTCAGAATTTTTTTATTTAGTCTGCTTCCTATTCAAGTTAAGAAAAAACTGCTTGTCCTATCTGTGTAAATATTCTGTACAAAATTCAAGTTTGACATTAATATTGACCTCACTCATTTCAGATTTCCTTTGGTAAATTGGACAATGTCTATATAAAAAGGAGAAGATGATCCCTACCTACCTACCATGATTACTTTCAGCACTGAAACAGGAAACGCAAAGTTTTTTTCCCTAGGTCTAACCACTTTTTTCATACTGACAATTTAAAATCATCAATTTTGATCTACAGTCACCATTGTCCTAACTGTGGTTGGTGGCCTCCTCACCATACTGACCATCTGGACACGTCCGGCCCTACGGAGACTGGTCAACGCTCCCCTGGTCAGTCTCGGATGTGCAGATATCCTTTACGCCACTTTTTACTCCCCCTTATGGATCCATCAAATCCTAAACCCCCATTGGGAGCCCCCAACAGCACTGTGCTGGCTTATGGGCTATGCCTCCCCAGTGCTGTGGGGGATATCGCTAGCCCACATGTTGTGTATCGCTCTTCAGCGTTACTTCAAGATCTGTACCCACAGTACACGTCTGAATTCCACGTCTGCCCTCGTTGTCATGCTCTTGCTCGCATGGTTGGTCCCCATCGTTTCTTTCTTGCCTCTTTATCTCATTGAGGAAGTCAAGGTCGACCCGAAGTTGAAACGGTGCGCCCTGGGAAATTCTGACAAACTCTGGGCAAAGATTCCCCCAGGCATTTTGAACTTAATGCTCCCATACGTTGCAGCACTCGTCTTTTACATTCTCATCCAGAATCATGTGAGGAAGAGTAAGAACCGAGTCCAGGCTAATGCACAGGGCCCTTCTGCCGGTTTGGTAGTGCAGGTCGTACCAGTGGAAATTGATAGCGCCGGTCCTTCTGCAAGCACATGTATCACCAAGATGACTAAGCCTTTAAAAGATACAAAGGCTATAAAATGGGTGGGGGATGACAATTCCTCATCTAGCCATGACGGACCAATAGGCAAAGATTGCATAGAGCCAGGTAAAACCAAAGGTAGCAACCTGGTTGCTACAGTGTCAGGCACAGGTAAACAAGAACAGGGCAAAAAATCCCCATCAAGCGATGAGAAACAAAAAGATAATGGCCACAATGAGCCATATAGAGCCAAAGGCATCACCCTAAATGCTGCTACAGTGTCAGATCAGGAAGACAAAGATGAACGACAGCCACACGTTGTCTCGGGTGGCAAGTCACAAAACAGTAGCGCCGCCGAAAGGCAGATCACCAAAATGATGATGATACTGTTTGCTGTGTACACCATATGCAATCTGCCAATTTTCCTCATGGGAATGTTCTCCAGTTATGTACCAGGTGAAGCCTTCACTGTCGGCCACTTGCTGGCCTCAGTGAGCGGCGCCCTGAACCCAATCGTATACGGCGTCATGAACAAAAACATTCGCCAGGGGTACAAGCATATCTGGGACAGTATTCTCAACTTCATAACGTGAGTTTCTGTCAAATGTTTGCTATTCTATTATCGGCGCACCAAAATCAGAAAATGACTCGGTAAACTAAGATGCACATATTTGTGCCATACAAAAAAGGAAACATCAAATGATATGGAACTTAGATTCCTATCAATTGTCCTGGTGGAAAATACAAGTACTAGGTAACAAAATTTGTGGCACGAAAAAGGAAACATCAAATTACATAGAGTTTAGATTCCTATCAATTGTCCTGGAGGAAAGCACATGTACTAGGTAACAAAATTTTTGGCACGAAAAAGGAAACATCAAATTACATAGAGTTTAGATTCCTTTTAATTGTCCTGGAGGAAAGTACATGCACTAGGTAACAAAATTCGTGGCACGAAAAAGGAAACATCAAATTACATAGAGTTTAGATTCTTATCAATTGTTCTGGAGGAAAGCACATGTGCTAGGTAACAAAATTTTTGGCACCAAAAAGGAAACATCAAATGACATAGAGCTTAGATTCCTTTTAATTGTCCTGGAGGAAAGCACATGCACTAGGTAACAAAATTCGTGGCACGAAAAAGGAAACATCAAATTACATAGAGTTTAGATTCCTTTTAATTGTCCTGGAGGAAAGTACATGCACTAGGTAACAAAATTCGTGGCACGAAAAAGGAAACATCAAATTACATAGAGTTTAGATTCCTTTTAATTGTCCTGGAGGAAAGCACATGTACTAGGTAACAAAATTCGTGGCACGAAAAAGGAAACATCAAATTACATAGAGTTTAGATTCTTATCATTTGTCCTGGAGGAAAGCACATGTGCTAGGTAACAAAATTTTTGGCACCAAAAAGTAAACATCAAATGACATAGAGCTTAGATTCCTTTTAATTGTCCTGGAGGAAAGCACATGCACTAGGTAACAAAATTCGTGGCACGAAAAAGGAAACATCAAATTACATAGAGTTTAGATTCCTTTTAATTGTCCTGGAGGAAAGTACATGCACTAGGTAACAAAATTCGTGGCACGAAAAAGGAAACATCAAATTACATAGAGTTTAGATTCTTATCAATTGTCCTGGAGGAAAGCACGTGTAGTAGGTAACAAAATTTGTGGCACGAAAAAGGAAACATCAAATTACATAGAGTTTAGATTCTTATCAATTGTCCTGGAGGAAAGCACATGTACTAGGTAACAAAATTTGTGGCACGAAAAAGGAAACATCAAATTACATAGAGTTTAGATTCCTATAAATTGTCCTGGAGGAAAGCACATGTACTAGGTAACAAAATTTGTGGCACGAAAAAGGAAACATCAAATTACATAGAGTTTAGATTCCTATAAATTGTCCTGGAGGAAAGTACCTGTACTAGGTAACAAAAGCAAGCAACCAAAATGCAGTAGATCTAAATTTGACCGTCAAAATGATGTTTCACCAAAAACAAACTTCAATTCAACCTTCAACAATCCCCGCATTCATGATGTCACACTGCACACGTATGTCTCGATTTTTTAGTTCACTTTTGTCAGAAAGGTTCAATTCTGTTGGTTCTTTCAGGATACCGGACTGCCTGATAGTATTTCCATGGGCCATGAGTAGAATTGACATTCCTGTATTTGTCTAGCAACCTCGCAGTCAGGTATGATTTGAACCATCTACTATTGCAAAACATTTCATCCACATTGTATGCTTTGAGTTATGTCATATAGTGTTGTGATTTAGGGGGTCAAATTTGAATGTAAATGTAGCACTAAATATCACAACACATATGGATCAAATAATGGATACTTCAGTGACTTCTATTACATGACAACTACTGAATTTGTTTCAATAATGCATGAATTTTAGGTGATGTGTATGAGAGTTGTATTAAGTCACCCTTATCTCGCTAAGGAAAATTATGGTACGGTAAAAATCATTTCTACCTTCAACAATAAAGTGGTTTACCGGCACTCCTACACTGAATCAGTCACTAAAAATGCAGTCCTAAAACATTTCTAGGATTCGCAAAGTGAACAAGTCGTATCACCATGGTTCATGATGACGCATGGTGATTTTTTCGCTGTCGCTTGGTTCCCTAGGAGATCGTCATCACAAGAAATACTAGTGAGGAACGCAGGTGCATCAATCATTCATTATATATACAGAACAAATGAAAACCACACAGATTACATTGTACACCTCTTCACTTTGATATCAATGGTCACTAACAAGCTATCATAGAGGGGGCTGTACGCTTTAATGATGAACCACTTCACAATCTTAGCTAATTGCTGAAAGAAAGGAAAGAAAATTGAAGGGCTTCACTGACAATCATCCTACTAAATTTTCTTTGCATGTTGGATATAAGTTGATATTTTACTTTGGATACAGGGCTTAACTTTGCCTTTTATAACCTCTCTGGAACCCTGACGCCTAACAGGTTCGTAGTGAACTACATACTTAACCCTTTTAAACTTTAGATGTCCATGCACTCTGATTTCTTGTGTATCGTTTGTAGAATACACTTCGTTTATAAGTCCTTTGGAATTGTTACAAATACTTTACCTTATGCCAACTCTTGTGCAGTAAAGTGTATCTATTTGTACATGTAACTGTTGTCAATTATGTCAGAAACAATTTACTTGTTGAATGTATGTTATTATTAATATGCTTTGTAAGTCATGTATGAAATATCTGTTGTCAAAACTTGTATCTCATGCCAACTCTTGCACGGTAAAGTTTTATCTATTTCTATATATTATCTAATTATAGATATTATCAATTGCGTCAGAAAAGATTGACTTGTTGGATGTACTTTATTTTCTAAGTACATTGTATGCATAGTAGAATACACTTTGTACGCCATTTAAAATTTTCACAAAATACAATGTACACGTTGCCAAAACTTGAATTGAGTATGAACACATGAAAAGTGAAGTTCAACATCAATAATGTCAGTAAAGGGGTGGGTACGAGCCGGACTTTATTGTGCAACCTTCTGAACGGGTGACACTCAAAGCAATGGGCGGATTTTCTACAATGGAATATAGAGCGCGGAGTATTTGACTCCCACTGGCGTTTCAAAAGCCTGTCTGCATGCAAAGTATGTATGTACGTTTGACTGTAGAACCTTATCAGAAATGACTAAAAAAAAGTATGCACTCTTCTCAAGCTACTTCGCTGTAATTTTTTTAACCGGTAAGTGCCAAAATGTGTAAACCCCTGCCGATATAATCTGGTTATTTTATAGTGGGTCCAAAATTTGGTCCACTGATTTTTTCAGGTACTAGTGCACCCTTAGTTAGAAACGATTAGTTGGATGTATCTTATTTTTTTTGCATTTGTACATGTGATACACTTTGTAAGTCATCTAGGCTTTGAGTATATTTTCTTTGCAAGATTATTACTTGTCAAAACTTGTACATTGTGCCAACTCTTGAATGGTAAATTCCATTCATTAATATATATTATCAATCAGATAAAAATTGACTTGTTTGCTGCATCTTACTTTCTTGCACATTGTATCATTGTATGTAGAAGTAATTTAGGATTTCCATGAAATAATTGTCATGACTTGTACTTGTGCCAGGGTTGTAGCAAGCAACTGTCATTCAGTCCTTTGAATGAATTTTGCAGCTGGGGACTGAAAAAAGTTTTCCCCATTCCGTCCCCCGGGACAGACAACAATTGATATGTAAAGATATAAAAAAACTGAAACCCATGTGTTCTTCTTCACCAAATCAGATTACATTGAACAGCTTAGTCTACAAGCAAAATTTGCACCTCAAAATGCAGGAAATAGTGTTTCAGAGGGTCTTGATTTAAAAATTTTCTGGGAGCCAGACCCCCTAGAAATGACGCACAACGTCACGCCATGCCTTCGGTGCTCGATAGGACAAATTCAAAATCAAGGGGACTGAAAATGATTTCAGGCTGGCTACAACCCTGACTTGTGCCAAGTCTCGCATGGTGAAGAATGTGTATCTACAGATATACTGTAAATGCATTTAAGTTCGCGGGGATTTGACGGTAGCGGAAAAAGGGTTGTTTGCTGTAGCACCAGGCACTGTAGTCTCTTACTGCCATCGAAAAATGTTCGCGGTGAATTGGCAACGTAAAAACCTCGAACATAAAACCACCGCAAAAATTTCTACATTTACAGTATTGCTATTATCAATTACGATAGAAAAGAATACATCTTTGAGTTTCTTTTATCTGCTTCTTCATCTGTGTAAAATACTTGAGTTTTGTCAGGCACACAGAGTTTATACAAACTTGTTGTCAAAACTTGCACATTGTGTTGTCAACTCTTGTTTATTTGTGCTTATCCATAGATATAATCGATTATGACATTATAAGCCAATAAATCATTCACGGACGTCACTACCACAGCTTTACAACGACTCTATCATTATCTTTATGACTTAACATCCTGTAGCATGCTACTTTATTGAATGAAATCGCGAAAATCATTCACAAATTCACCCAGCCGAGTATGTTTCAGTCTATGAGTACTTTGTGAATGGCCAAACAATTAGGCCTATTCCAAAGGTTGCCCACTTAGATTAGTGCTTACATTGACATCCGACCTTGCACTTCGCACATGGATCGCTAGATGTCACTGCTGCATGGTCTGTCTTTGCCCTCAGGGCGCTCAGGCAATCATATACCAGTACAAAGTATTCTATCAACGCGCTGTTGTAGTTGGTTGCATGTTGATAGACTTCATAACAACACCGTCATCACCTTCGAGTCAATTATTCTTGTATTTCAGACGAAATTATGAAACCGGTCAAAAATGCGACAGTCTAGAAATGTCGACATCACCAATAGTTTGTTATTTTTCATTGCGTCGTAAATATTGTCATGTAATCAATTCTGGTGTAAAAATTATCTGTCAATGAGTGCTGCGTCACCCTATAGAATTAAAAATCCAGCGACATTAGAGATATGGCCTAGCGTACAGTTATGTCTTCAATCTAGACGATAACTGTTCTATTAGAAAGCAAATTGATCGTCAACCTGATTAAGGTCTCAGTCAGTTTTTCGCCTATGGGGATTTACATGGTTAAGGACCCCAAAGTGAGGCCGTTCGACGACTCAAAACCTATAGCAAGGTGCAGATACAATTTACAAGGATTAAGTATGTTGAAGTTGAGGGTACAACCTACAAAATATCTGAAAATGAGCATAGATTTGCCGGCTCGTTTTTCTATAAAAGACACTTTGATTTGACCCCCAGCGGAGGTCATGGAACTGCAGGAGACGAACAGGAAGTGCCGGTAACAGTATCAAGGCGTAGATCCACGCCGGCCGAAGAAGCAACGTAATCCAAGTTATACAGTATCAATACCGATGTATTCATCTACCATTCACCACAGATTCCACCTCGCTGTTGTACACGCAAGAATAATTACGGCCTTTGCAAGTACTGCGGGGCACTATTTTCAAACGAACTACTTTTGACAAATACTGTGTTATGAGACCTTAAACCAACTTGACCTTGGATTTCTTTTCATTCATACAATAAAACTAGTCAAGATATAAAACCGTACCAAGTTTTAGAACAGAAGTCCAAATGGTTCCTGAGATATGACCAACTTTGCACTTCGGCGCCTAGCACAGGTGTCGGCCCTGTACAGGGACCATCTGAGGGGCCGCTAATTGGTCTCATTATCTCAAATAATTCAATATTCTGGTTGACTTTTACTTCTACAAGGAGCTTGCCAGACCACATTCTACCGTTCTGAGTGATTTGGGTTGGGGGGTAGTCTTTTTTAGGGCGTAAAAGGGGGGGGGGTCGAGCGGGCTTTAGACCGCACTAAGTCCTATACTTAAGCATAGGGAGCGGTCTTGGTGGCCGTTGCCATGGTAACGGCGGGTCTGACGGTAACAAAAGTGTTATAGTTCAAGTCAGCCGAGGTCAATTCCTAACATATCGGTGTAATTTAATGTGGTTGTCCGTCCCTGGGGAATTCACGCTGTGGATGAACACCTGTTGAACAACCCGAAGCAGATAGCACAGCAGTGGCCTCTTGCGATATTGCTCCAAAGTGCAGCGTCATACTTTTCTATGGGTGATGTAGTACAGTTGCGCGGCGGCATTTGTCACGAACAACGTGCTTTTATCAATTACTAAAATAAACTCCCTTTCAAGTTTTAACTGTCTAGCAAAACATTACGTAGCTACATGAGTCTACTAGAAATCAGATCACGGCATCATTACTCTTCTTGACGCTTCGTTTCCTACCGTTAACGTATGGTTGTGCTGAGCGACACAATAAAGACCACACAGTTGCGCCCTCCAGCGATATATCTGTAACGAGCAACAATAGTACGTTTTGCGTTGACTTTACATATAGATCGGCAGAGGACGCTGCTACATGGTCTGAAAAATATTGATTCAAAGAAGACAAGGGTGCTTTTCCTATTTCATTCATTTGTTCGTTCATTTAATGAGCCAATCATTCTTCCCTTGATTCGTTTGTTCGCTCATTCATTAATTGATACATTCAAATACAATACAAAAATAGACACTTAGGTTTCCACTAAGTACAATTTATTACATTCCGTGAACAAGGCTGACGGGGTCGGCTAAAAATTTGGTGTTGGTTACGTAAAGTTAAGTTTTTCCACAATGTCATTTACCAAGTTGAACACTTCATACTACAATTTATTACATACTTCTAATCTTTCGAAATTGGATGTATTCACATTTGCTTTTTCTACAATAATTAGATTCAGTATAGCATACAATTTACACGAAACGACCATACAATACAATACATAGAGAAAATGAGACAAGATTTTACAGATGTATACATTACTTTAAACATGTTATTTGTAATTTTGACCCCAGATCACTATGGGATTAGCGAGTTCCGGTTAAAATCCGAAGAATTGATTTTTTATTAATGTGTAATGATATGAAATACACAGATTTTCATCACGCAATAAAGTCATACAACAATGACAATACAATATACGATAATGTTGATGTGAACAAAATGATATGATATCCATGTAATTATTAATGTTCGAGTCTATGCTGTTCCCGGTTATCAGTAGTCCTGTTGAAAGGCCGCGTGGCCAGGCCTGTTACAGGCTATCAGTATAAATTGTCCCACGGTCAGGCCTGTTCCAGTCTATCAGCTCCGTTCCAGATTTCCAGTTCCTTTTGAACAGCTGCACGTTCTGGGCCATGACAAGCTACAAGAACATGTAGCTTCTGGATATGGCCGGCAGTCAGGTCTGTTCCAGTCTATCAGTTTCCTCTGAATAGTCACACAATCAGGCCTGTTACAGGCATCAGTTCTCAATGATTTATCACACAGTCAAGCCTGTTACAGGCTATGAGGTCCGTCTGAATGATCACACAGCCAGGCCTGTTCCAGGCTATCAGTTCTCTCTGAATGACCACACAGCCAGGCCTGTTCCAGGCTATCAGTTCCATCTAATTGGTCACACAGTCAGGCCTGTTCCAGGCTATCAGTTCCCTCTGAATAGCCACACAGTCAGGCCTGTTCCAGGCTATCAGTTCCCTCTGAATGGCCACACAGTCAGGCCTGTTCCAGGCTATCAGTTCCCTCTGAATGGCCACACAGTCAGGCCTGTTCCAGGCTATCAGTTCCCTCTGAATGGCCACACAGTCAGGCATGTTCCAGGCTATCAGTTCCCTTTTAGTAGCCACACAGTCAGGTCTGTTCCAGGCTATCAGCTCCGTCTGAATAGGCACACAGCCAGGCCTGTTCCAGGCTATCAGTTCCCTCTGAATGGCCACACAGTCAGACCTGTTCCAGGCTATCAGTTCCTTCTGAATGGCCACACAGTCAGGCCTGTTCCAGGCTATCAGTTCCTTCTGAATGGCCACACAGTCAGGCCTGTTCCAGGCTATCAGTTCCTTCTGAATGGCCACACAGTCAGGCCTGTTCCAGGCTATCAGTTCCCTCTGAATGATCACACAGTCAGGCCTGTTCCAGGCTATCAGTTTCCTCTGAATGACCACACAGTCAGGCCTGTTCCAGGCTATCAGTTCCTTTTGAATGGCCACGTAGTCAGGTCTGTTCCAGGCTATCAGTTCCTTTTGAATGGCCACGCAGTCAGGCCTGTTCCAGGCTATCAGTTCCTTCTGAATGGCCACACAGACAGGCCTGTTCCAGGCTATCATATCAGTTCCCTCTAAATGACCACACAGTCAGGCCTGTTCCAGGCTATCAGTTCCACACACTGTCATGTTCGTTCCAGGATGTCAATTCTTTAGTAATACCAACATGTTCAGGTTATTTCTGTTCATTACGAATGTCCTAGAAGCAAAACGTGTTCCAGGCTATTTGATCATTTTGATTCACCACACAGTCAGGCTTGTTCAATGCCATTTCCGTTTACGTGTGTTACATACTATATCGTTTATTTTGAATGGCCACGCTGTCAGTCCTGTTCAAGGCTATTTCAGATCATTGGCCTTACGATATATTCTGTGCCAGGCTATCAGCTTCTTTGGAATGACGTCTACAATAGTGCTTCTGAACATCTCTTGGTTAAATGTATCCGTAAAAGTTGTAAATCTCTATAACATATTCAAACGAATTGTTAATGTTCAAATATGCAATCTAAGCTTTAGTGAACTGCTAATATTCCAAGTTTACTCTCACCATATGAAGGTTCTGTGAAGTTTTCAAATAATATTGACAGTTTGTACATGGCACATTGCAGTACAAGTATATTTGTTCTGATGTATAAATGTACATTGATATTGCTACTACACTTGTAGACAAATCGGTACATAAACATGCTACAGAAAAGAGGGTAAGAAAATCTGTTAGTGAACATATGAGGGACGACGTTACAGATTTACATTGATGTGTCTACAGAATCCCAGCATATTGATCAAGTCAATCAACCAAAATGTGACGGAGTACTGTTATGTTACCAGCCTGGTTTTGAAGCTGTGTTTTTTATCATCAGAAGTGTTAGACCACGATTTTATGCATTAACTAACGTTACAGCGTTAAAGTTTTATGCATCTGTATTTCATACATTTTTATTCATTCCACTTGAATTCAAGTCGAGCCATTTTCTATAGAAAGAAAAGGCTGTGCATATAACAGATCATTTTTATGACTAGGGTAAAGACAATAATACATGTACTCTATACATTGATTGTCATGAATGTCCTTGTATTTTGCAAAAGAATCACTAGAGGTCGTTGCTAGACCGCGGATTTGTCACGTCACTAGCTATATAGACTCGACCAGTACCATACAGCAGCGGCCTCTAGCGATCTACCTGAAAAGTGTCTGCACAAGATGGAGCTATCAGCACCAAGGTCAGTACCGCAAATTTACCTTCACGGAACCTTGCGATTTCATTTTATTTTATTTATCTAGGGACATTTGGTATTTGTTATCTTTCAAATAATTATGTCGTTTTCTGTACATTTAACGCCACTAATAAAAAAAAAAAAGTTGCCGCAGCATGGTCTATATCTGCAAGGTTCATATCATATATACAAAAAAAAGGAAATTGACAATGTTTTTGGATTGATTCGGCTGTTTTTGGATGCTTCATTTGGTGGATGCAAATTTTGACTGCTTCTGGGGAAATTTCATCTTCTTTTCCCCCAAATGTAATGTTATAGAGCGTATACGAATGAGCAAATAGTGGCTCAGGGAAATTTGGAGTCTCAATATCATTCAAAATTATTTCTGCTTTATAGTTTTGATATCAAGATATTACAATCGAACAATGACTTTGATAGCATCAAAAATCCATCTCTTATGCTTTTCCGGATTGTTTCTCCACTTCTTTTACGTACCATCACCGCTATCATACATGTATGTTACAACAGCTTCTACTTGTAAAATGATCCAAAAATAAGTGAAAATCCATTTTATTTCCCTTTTATGACTAAGTTCAAATTATTGCATTTTACCAAATATCAGAATTTATGGCTAGTTTCCTAGAGATTAAGACGTTCTTAGTTTGAAATTTACAATATATTGCGTCCATTGACTCATGCAAAAATCGTATTTTTCAAACATGCCATGCTGACTGAATTTGTCATTTTAGATGGATATGTGCCAAGTGACTCAAATATTGTAGTCTGAATCAAGTGACTCAATTCTAGTGGTCTGAGTCAAGTGACTGAAATTTGGTGGTCTGAGTAAAGTGACTCAAATCTGGTAGTATTTGTCATATGTCTAATTCTGGTAGTCTCAGTCAAATGACTTTTCAAGTAGTCGCAGTCAAATCATACAAATTTGGTAGTCATTCATTCATTCATTCGTTACTCTAGCTACCGCTATAATGCTACACAAATGTATTATAATTACTAATGCTAATACTACAAAAGTCACAACAACTATGTTGTAATTGCTACAGGAACAGCTATTAGTATTACTACCAGTGTTACTACTAGAACTTAAGTTACATAGTACTACCAGTATTAAACCCACTTTCATCACGTTAGTAACGTGTCTACATTTTTTCGTGGCCACCACTAAGCCTTTTTCGATTTTTTTTTCTATAATCATACAATTCCAAGGAATTGAACCATTGTGAGCGTAACGTGCACATGATATACACATGTTTATACACAATTAGTATTAAAGTCGACCTTCAATAAATAATCTAGAACATGGGGTCTAGAACAACACCCATACATAGGTTCAGCTTGGAGCTTCTCGTCTCTTGGACATAGAATGGTCAAACGGGAGAATAAAGGGGGTACTGGGTATGAATTTGTTTGTTTGTTTGTTTGTTTGTTTGTTTGCTTGCTTGCTTGCACCTTTATTTATTCACGAAAGCTCAAATCGACCTGCAAGCCGCTTTTCATTGAGGTTATAATGGTAGAGGCAAGGGTCGGGCAAAGTATATTACAAGAGTTTACATCGTTTTAAGTCCATATGAGTCTTATAAGTCTACAAGTCTATATACACAATGTTTACATACATGGTACAACATACATAATAGGGAGCTGCTACATGAGTCCGTTCATTTCAAGTGAGGAAACATCACTACAATATGATATGAATAAAAGTCCCCTCCCTGTACAAATATACCCTGCTACTGAAACAGTGAGGAAATGTATGTGCTACTAGACACTACAGGGATGCCAACAATAACAACAATATGTGGCAGTTCTGACTATGCTGTGACTATAGACTCAGGACTGTTGTTTATTCACCAAGGACGCTCGTGATTATTCAGTGCTGTAATCAACAAGTCTAGACACATTCATACCACATCCTGCTTACGTGGCCTGGAGTCCAGCCTTGTTCGCTTTGTTCCGCTCCCGAAGGTCGCTACTCGCCAACAGCGACCTTTGGGAGCGGAAAAAAACGAAGAAGGCTGAACTGCAGGCTATGCTAGCGTGCGTACTCTAACATTTCGGTGCATCTACAGACCACCAGCAAGCTTACAGCCTTACTACTCACCTGTGCGTACTCTAACATTTCGGTGCATCTACAGACCACCAGCAAGCTTACAGCCTTACTACTCACCTGTGCGTACTCTAACATTTCGGTGCATCTACAGACCACCAGCAAGCTTACAGCCTTACTACTCACCTGTGCGTACTCTAACATTTCGGTGCATCTACAGACCACCAGCAAGCTTACAGCCTTACTACTCACCTGTGCGTACTCTAACATTTCGGTGCATCTACAGACCACCAGCAAGCTTACAGCCTTACTACTCACCTGTGCGTACTCTAACATTTCGGTGCATCTACAGACCACCAGCAAGCTTACAGCCTTACTACTCACCTGTGCGTACTCTAACATTTCGGTGCATCTACAGACCACCAGCAATTTGTATTAATTACGGAATATTATTGCAAAAAAATCTAGGTGAGTAAGATAAAGATATCATTTAGAGTAAATGTTTGTAAAAGGTCCATAGAAGTGTTCAGATTCGACAACTGATAGATGGAATTAAGTGTGAAGCACGGATTTGTTGAAGGCGCCCTAACTTTTTCAATACTTTTGATGACAGGATATGAGGTAACATGATGACTTAGGGGATGGGTAAGTGACATAATGGTAATATTCTACAACGTTGGGGTGGTGGTCAAATGATCTTCGTACAACGAAAAGGTTCTAGTCAACATGTCGAGGAGTCGCGTTCCAAAGATGTTTTCATCTCGGGGGTTTTCTCTTTTAGTTTCTCTCAAATTTGAATGAAAGAACTCTTTTGGATTCTTTGCGCTTGCTGTTGTGTTAGCATCTCACTGAACCCAAACACAGACTTTTTTCTTTATATACTATGACGGCGCCCTGTTAGAAATCTTACAAACGCCTCAGACGCGACTTCATCAAACGAGTGCATAACCTGACTCCATGACCTGTGAGGAAGGACATCACCACATTTTTGGTATGTGCTTAAGACATCATCAGCTGATTTTGAGACGAGAACACTCCTGGTTGAGCCATACTCGCCAAACCTTCGGCTCCTTCCTCTACCGGGTACAAGTCTGTTTGCAGGCTCGTAAGCTGTACTGCTTTGACTATGAGATCCAGTGCCTCCCCAAGCCACCCCTGCCGCCATCTTTCTGTCCTTTGCCTTTACCGTGGAGGTCATCCGCCAGGTGCCATAGGCCCCGCTTGCCAGAGGATTTTGCGTCTTGACCGAAAATCTTCCACTGATGACGTCTGTGTTCTTCTGTTGTTTCCCACCTCTATGTAGGTCCAACATGGATCTAGACAGCTGGATTCCGTAGTTGGAATGTCCATTTCTTATCCTTCTTACTTCGGGAAGCGCTACCTCCGCTCCTGCTGCGTAGAAAGTAGTGACGTCCTCGTCTTCGTCTTGAGCATCAAGGTCAGACGGCTGCCACTCCCAGCGTTCAACGTTCTCTTCCTGGACGACGTTTTCATACCTGACGTTAAACGTTAGAGGCAGGGAGGACGGGCGCCAGTTCGCTTGCCGTGGGGTGTTCTGGTAGTTGTAGTACTCGTCTGGAATCTGCCAGTAGGAATTCTCGTCTGTTGGCAGCGAGGAGCGCCGATATTGATATCCAGGGTTGTTAAAGTTGAAGTAACCGTCGTCTGGAATTTCCCAATAGGCTGGACCATCAGCGGTTGCACCCCCGTCGTTGTCATGGTCACCAGTTGGTATCACCCAACGGCTGATAGAGATCACAGACCGGGCTGAATGATCGATTGTGGGTATCTCACCGGAGTTCTCGTGATTCTCCTCAGTGGTCTGGTCGTCATGACGACGGGGACGCCACTTCTTCACCAGGAAGATGAGAACTACTGCGCTCACAACAATTACCCCCGCGGAGACCGACAGAATGATAGTTAATGGCACCTCACGTCGGCCTTGGTTGAGCAGAGGTCGTGTTGTTGTCGGCGTGTCCAGGCGAGTTGGCTTTACGTTGACATAAATTTCCGTGCTGTTCTTCATCGTCAGATTCACGTCTTTGTTGTCCCCGATATCAGCTGTCTTGTTGCCGACCGTTTTGTTACTCTTCCCTGGTCCATCGACGGCAGAACCAGTGTTGTTGGTCCGAACTTGATCTCCGCTAGTCTGACATACGTTAGTGTCCGACTCTTCTGGCCTTGTAACGACGAAGGAAGACCTGAATGTCTCCTTTCCGCTAAAGAGAACGCACGTCACATTCTTCTGTATCATCTTCTCGCCGCCTGAGACGACCTTATTGATAGGTGAGGCGGGATTGACTATATACGAAACCACAAGTGACGTCTTGTCGTTTTTCTTCTCAGTAAAGGCAGAAAGCTGTATGGTAGATTCTTTGTTCCAGGCGAGGTTTACACTGGCCGTTTCTGTGCCCAACCAAAACCGCTTGCACCAGAAAGTGACGGTTTTCTTGTGTCCCTTGTGGTTCCCTTCCATCACGGCCATGACGACGTACGAAGACCGAGAGGCCTTGCTTTCCGTTACTTCCTCCTTGCCGTAACTTTGTAGTCCACAGCCAAAGTCATAATTCACCTTGAGCTCCCCCCCTTGTGTCCACGTGTGATCGTAATGTAGCCACGTGTTCTCTGCGTGCTTATCACGTGTAAAGTGCGTGCAATTGCTAAGACCTGTAACCCTAACCTGTGCCCAAGACAAATCTGACATCACAATGGCTTCCCATTTAATTGTTTGGTGAAGTCGACCATGCACACCAAACAACTTATTTCCACCAAGACTGTAGTACGTAAAACGATTCTTCTGTAGCCAAATGATATCCTTGGGCAGGCATAAGAAATCATTGTATCTCAAGTCCAACATCTTTAGTTTGACAAGGGGCACAAACACGTCCCGTGGGAGACTCTCTAGACGATTGGAGGCCAGGTTAAGTGTGATCAAATTCGTTAACCCCCGGAACCATTCAGGACTAGCAAACCGTAACAGGTTATGTTCTAGTATCAATCTTCCTAATGACGTAAGCCCTGCAAAGCTTTTGGGCTCAATGTCTAAGATATTATTGTGTGACAAAGACAGCATAAGCAGTTCATTCGGAGGTTTTAACTCTGTGAACCAATCTTTCTTGATGTGAGTCAAGTTGTTGTAATCTATGGCCAAAAGCTGCAACCTCAGAAACGCACCAAGACTCTCCGGTTCCAAGTCTGTGATACCTCCTTCAATAAGGCTAAGGTATCTTACTCTAGTGATATTACAGGAACCAAGCGCTTGTACTGATAACACTCCAAATGAATGGCCCCTCACAGCTAACAAGGGACTACCTCTATCGTATGAAACACTGGCCACATGCAAGTCAGCTGAAGGTTCTGTTGGTTCTGTGCACAAGATACACGACCTGTGTAACGGAGAGTCCTTCACGTTTGCAGGGGGGTTGTATATGTAATGTAGTTGTCTATACCATGATAGATCATCGTAAATGCAGCTCTCAATGTCTGCTACTGTGCAGTTGGGAAAACAGCCTCGGATCAGGGCAATGCAAGCCGCCAAGGCAAGAACAATTATCACCCGAATCCCCATTGATTATAGACAAGGAACTGGTGGTAATATGAAGCATAAAAATATAAGGCACTGTTCTCTAAACAAACTGACGTATCAGGTGGATGAAAAAAGATAAGAATTAGGCCAAATTAAGCTGCCAGAGGACCTAAGTCTTTTGCAGTCTATCCATCTATCAGCTATCCGGCCGGACAGTTCACTCCTAGACCAATAGGCTAGGCTTTTGTTCCTAACTTGGCCAAAGTACCATTTTACTATTCGGCCATCCCGGAGTCTTGTAGACAAATATAAACATATAAATAAATGGGACACGCGATTTGGCCAACCAGGGTACCAGCGTAACCTGTAGTTACCCGTCTATAGTTTCTCTGCAAATCGCTAGATAACAAATTTTTGACATGGTTACTTTTGTAAGCTATCGTCGCTTCTTCTTAACCATCTACCACGTTTAGCCACAAACTTTCTAGCTCTCAACAGCTGTAGGTTTGCACTATCCATGAGTCACAGAAACAATGGAATCTACGCAATCTACTGTTCAATATCCAATAAAACACTACCACTAAGCAAAAATTGAATAAAATCTCTACAATACGTTATTATCAATTTAGTTGTAAAGGAAAGTTTTAGATAAGTGAAAGCTAGGAAACCTGGTCATCTTGCTCCATGGCATGAACTCTCGAACGATGACCTGTGCAGAAAGCAAAGTTACGTTGTCACCGATTTGTAGCAGACTGCTTCGGCACTCACTCCGTACACCGTTATATACAGCCGCGGCACGAGGTCCGGTCTCAAAGTAGTTGTAGTTGGAAAGGATATTGTCTGGAGTTTATACATTAGACCAGGAAAGACCAGCGTCCTCTACACCGGATAAATCACCCTGTATCCCCTTAAGGTAGTATTAAGTTGTCTGGGAGACGTCCAGCCTTTTGTTACTATTAACTTGCCTGAAAGACGTCCAGTCTTAAGGTACTGTTAATTTGTCTACGAGACGTCCAGCCTTAAGGTACTGTTAACTTGTCTGGAAGACGTCCAGTCACTTCCCGTATTACCTTCCCCTGGGCCTTCTCTTCAACAGAAGAGGAACTGTATTTACACCAAAACATGTCACAGAGTGGCTGGGAGAGTATTTAGGACAGAAGTTTGATACATTAGGACAGAAGCTGTCCATTCCCTGTAAATTGAGCTCTTTTATCTGAATGTAACGTTATATGACAAAAAAGGTAACGGTATTCCCAGAGAATTTTGAAGCCGTACTGGCAGTGGGTTGGTATCTACCTTGTCCGTATGTAGGGCACAGTATACAACTTATTCCATGCGAGGCCAATGTGGCAAACAAAAGCCTTATACTGTTCATCATAATTAGCCGTTCAAACAACGAGGCAATTAGGAAATTGACGTATAAGAAAATAACTGCATGTTTGTCAGATATTTGCATTATTATGTTTTTATTTTATTTTGCATCTCTTAAGGGACCATGGGATCAGTCTACGCTACTCTAAATTGCTACATCTCGTAGTAAATAACACTAGTTATAATGTACTAAGTATAATATTTGATTTTACATTGTGAAAATCTGTGTGGTTTAGGGGACAGCTAAATGGGAGCTGATTTAGAAATTTGTCTGTTTGCCTAGCCTCATTGACCTCGTTTTCGATCTATCATGGCCGCCGTGTGAGAAAGGTGCATTGGAAGGCAGAGACGAACCCTCTCATTCACTGCATTTTACCTCTAAAACAGAAGGCAGGTAATTATTCTTACCCCTGTGTGGTGTGAGAAAATTTGTGTGAAATGCATTTCCCAAGGAGCTAAGATCGGTAACGCCAGTTCACCTTTATCCGTTGAGTTACCTATATCTGTTGTTTTTAAAAACAAGGTATTTTGGGATATCAAGTCGACGGACGTTACTTTCAAATTGCAATATTTTCAGGATATTGCAGTTTAAAACTATCACCTGTCGACTTGATGTGCCTACGTACCCCGCATTTAAAAGCAACGGATTTAGGTTACCCAACGAATAAAGGTGAGTTAGTGTTAGCATGACAAGGTTTGAACCGGGGACATCGGAGTTCTGCGTCTAACGTTAGTTCACCTTTATCCGCGGTTAACCTATATTCGTTTTTCGTTTTCAAAAACAGGGTATTTAGGAATCAAGTGCAATCTTCTTTGGAAACATGGAAATTTGAAAACACCGTCCTTCAACCTGATATCCCTACATACCCTGACGAATATAGGTTACCCCGCGAATAAAGGTGAACTTATGATAACATGTTCTAATCACGACTTACGACTCTATATGTGACTAGATACCAGCAAAAAAAAACTACATCGAATCAAGGTCAAAGCCACAAGATCGGTCTTCCCGACAGTTGATCATGTTTTGAACTATAAAATGGTTTGAAGGAAAGTTCTCACTAATGTGTCTGCACTGCACATCGATCGGATATTGCCTTAGGGCACTGAGAAATTGTCTTTCCACCACCCTTCTCCATAACGGCCTTCCTTCCTTCATTATTTCGGTCAGAAAATGAATTACAAAATGTACTTACACCCTTCACAAGCCGGGCGGAAAATGTTATTTAGGACAGTAACTTTCCATATTTCACAATAGATGTGGAGTTATTTTACCTGGCTGAAAATATATGCAAATACCATCGACCGTAGTATGATAAAATCTTAACATTGATCCACAAGGATCCAGACAACGTCGATTTTAGTTTGAATAGAAAAAATGACATGACGTTTTCAGTTTGTAGCTTTTACACTGAAGTATGGTACTGGCGTTTTGGCTAAGTTTGATTTATATGTGAATAAGTACCATGTACCAGCAAAAATTTACATCGAAACAGGGTCCAAAACTGCAAGAATTTGCCTTTGACGCAGTTGATCGTGTTTTGAGTCCACACAACGGCGTGTTGGGAAGTTCCCATTAATAAGTCTGTCTATACAGCATACCGGATAAATCATTCAATTTAAAGATTGTCTGGGAGTCACCATTCGTTATTGCGGTTATCCGAGGACTTTTATTCGCCAGACAGGAAAGCTGTAGCTAATATGATATAACATTCCTTGACCTCTTTTGTGAATAGTCAACAAGCTGACGTGAGATGGGGTCTAGATAGGGGTCACCACAAAACATTATGTACTGTCCACCATTCTTGATGGTCATGATTACCAGGGAGATTTACATATGTTGTATTTACATTGGCGTGATTTAGACAGTGTGTGACACATTTCAATTCATACTTCTAATCTTTTTTTACCAAACCAGCAAGGTTGCCGTTACAACATGCACATATGTATATGTACTTTCAGTACAAATATAGCAAAACCAGACAACAGGTCATGAAGGAAACCTGATTTGAGTCGCCAGCTTTCAAAGTATCAATTTGGCATTGGGATATCGATATTTCTGTGTAAATGTACAAAGGGAAATGTGTAATTATCTAACGTTACATTAAATATAGAGGTGTATCTTTTTTTTTGTATGTTTCTGCGTACCTATTTTCGCAGCAATAACTAAGGAACCTCTGAATGGATTGCAATGATATGATGGCCTTTAATGGGCGTATCTTTTTATGGTGCCGACCCTCCCGTGACCTGAACACGGCTCCCCACAACATCGCTTTCCTTTCATACGTATTGCCGGTATTGCGTCTTTTCACAGTCAGTTATCGGCTTGTTTTAACGAATGAATGAAGGCCTTTATTGCACATTTTTGCCCCACTGGGCTAAGTACAGGTCACACGGTAAGAATCACATATATGTAACAATGGAAACAATCATACACATCTATATATGCAGATGTGCGTCTAATCTATTCTATGACATTCGACTTCCTCTCGCTTCTTGGTAATTGTGTAAATGTAGCCAGCTGTATGGTTGGTTAGACTTGGTTTATCAAAAGCTGTCAGGAATATAAATTTCTCTTTACTGTTCAAGTGTCTAAAGTGGGGATATTTACTAACACATAGTCAAATAAAATGTTCCTATCGCTATCATACAAAGGACAATCCATAGTAAAATGTACTTCATCTTCTACTTTCCCTAAACTACAAAATTGACATATTCTTTGCTCTAGAGGAGTGTGGTTATGTCTTCCTGATTCGATTCGTAATTTGTGGCAACTGATTCTTAGTTTTGTGATGGTAGATCTGTGTCGTACATTGGCAATCTTCAGATATTCTTCTTCTTTATAATATTGTTTTAATAGTCTGTATGTTCGTAGTTTGTTTTTTGCAGTCGCAACTCTCGCGTATGTCGAATTTTAGCTCGCATTTTTAGTCAATATGTAAACGATGTTTTGCAAATGTTTGTGCAATTATCCGGCATTGGTGACTTTTCATCGTGCAGATAAGCGAAGTCAATAAAAATGGAGTGAATGGGAGCCGGTTTGGAACTTAAGAATTTAGGACTCCGTGCAATTGACCGAAGTGTGCGGTTATCCGAGGTGATAATGATAGGTGATAAAGATAAGAATGTCGTAAGCGCAACAACAAAGGAAATTTCAGTGGAAAAGAATTATAATATCAACTTAACTTTTGAATGTTTGCGAATCTTATCCCTCACTTTTCTTAAATGATTTGCATTTGATTTTGGTATGTAGGTAGTATAGTTGGAGACAGAAGCCTTCACACATCAATCTAGTATCAAGGACAATCAACAATATTGACGATGTTAAATCAGTTTAAGTGTGTACATTTGTTGGGTAATCAGGTAAAAGAGTTTGACCTCCATCTAGCATATACTTCCGGGTGGGCGCTTTGCCATTTCCTGTCCGCAAGGTTACTGGTCGTCTTTGGTACCTCCTCAAGTCTTGAGCCACCTGTTGCACCTTGTTGACATAGTGGGCTTGCTTTGCGATCTTTATGGAGTGGATGACTTTGTTTCTAAGTCTCTTCCAAACCTGATCGTTCTGCTGGTTGAAGGCCTTCTGGCGTTTCCGTATCAAACACTTTATAGCTGGTGTAATCCACGCTTTGTCCGTCAAGTTCATCTTGACACATTTAGTGGGGAAGAAGTGATCTACGTGCCAAGTTAGGGTTTGGTAGAAAGCGTCCATCTTTCCCTGGGTATCCTGGGCAGTGTACACTTCTTGCCAACTGTGTTTAGTAATCCAAGTCCCAAAAGCTCTGATGTCGGAGTCCTTGAGAGAAATGTCTAAGAAAAGTGGGACTATCTGTAGTCAGCCCTGTGTAAACATAGTGTCATCTGATTCCCTGTACTGTCCAGCAGGACATTCTTCAATAAAGCTACGTTGAAGAGAAGTTTTAGAAAAGAAGTTTTCTTAGATCTTATAGATAACACACATGTAGATTGTCTGACTCGAACTATCCTTTGTGTATGAAGAAAAGAGGTTTTCTTTGCCTAATAGTAAATTGCAAACGCATCTGTTAGTCGGCTAACTCTAACTATCCTTTGTGTATGAAGAAAAGAAGTTTTCTTTGCCTAATTGACAACATACCCGTTAGTCTCTTGACTATGAAGAAAAGAAGTTTTCTTTGCCTAATAGATAACGCACCTGTTAGTCGCCTGACTCTAACTATCCTTTGTGTATGAAGTAAAGAAGTTTTGATTAAGTCGCAAACTGTTATGTCACCATTCAATCGCTAAAATGTCATGATCTCAAAAATTTCACTCTTCCTCCCTCTTACCACAAAACTACGGTAAGTTCATACTAGTACTTTACTGTAATTACACTTTTATTTCTTGACTGCAACACGCACACAGCATGCTGGTGATTCACACATTAAGAAAGAAGGCGCTCAGGTTCTTTAAGAAACGGTAATTGTGTCTTTTTTTCTACAGATGCAACACGTTATGCGGCCCTAAACTTAAGTATTAGGTACCTACCGCAGACAATAACGTGGTACCGTTATGATTTTAACTTTTCCTGCTCATTTACACAAGGCAATGACAGTTTATGTACTTATATTTTATGATAAAGTTTCTACGTATGGTAGAATTGTCAAAAATGGTCGACGGTGAGTATTGTGTAGGAAACAAATTTATCAGACTTATTCGGCGTAATCCAAGTGTACAATCACACAGATTCTTTGCCTCGAAGATAACGCAGGCGAATGTTGTCTGACTCTGACTCTTCTTTGTATGAAGAAAAGAAGTGTAAAGCATCATGGTACGGTATGCGGACGTGGTAGACAAACTTGGTAGACACATATTGGCTGCCACATCTTGTTTCTCATTGGCTAACGTTTCTGAATATTCATGAGTCAATGTATTTAAATTAGATGGGTCAGTCTATCTCACACCATTAGAATTCACCAGAATCGACATGGGTACTGCGATGATCAACAAGAAAGGCAAGTCCGGTGTAAGCAGCCTTTTTCCTCCAAGGAGGAAAGAAGACTCCTTGCATGATTACGTGCAAATCCTTGTCCAGCGGTCAAAGAATAACTTTTATAAGGGGATGCTCGATGACCAGCTGAGTTGTCTGCCGGACCACGAAAGGCCTCGGGTCCCGGTAACGGACGAAGTCTATCACCGATGCGTCACCAAAAGCGTGCGGGTCCGCTGCACCAAGCTGGTGTTTGCCTACGAGTCAACGGAGGAGTGGGGAACGGTTTTCCGAGACAACGTGCAGAAAAGAAAAGCTGAAGGTGGGTACGGTTCGCTCGAGGCGACCTACAAGGAAGCCGAGCGGCTGTGGAGGGAACACAGCCCGGCTTACCAGCGGTGCCGCTCCGTGGCCATGCCGGGTATACTTCCCGACGGTCTGAGAAACATCCGACGTACGAGGCGACCGGATGAAACGGAAGGTGAATACAGGAGGCGTATTCGGCGAGATGTCACCAATTGCAAGGAGCAAGCCGTGCGAGACCAGCAACGCATCGAAGCATCCGCCATCTTGTGGCGGGAGGTACGGCCTGCCGTGCACGACCTATTAGAAAAGCTGTCTGAGGAAGGGATGGCTGTGAAGATACTCCAACAGGACGACGTTCGCCGTGAAATAGCCAGCCACATTGAGAACTATGAACCACCGCAGGACCCCATAGCAGCCACGATTGACCTCATCCTTCTGGAGGTTCAACGGCGTCTCTTCAACAACAACAACAACAACGAGGATGCGAGCTGAGTAGTCTCCATGAAACCCGGCCCTTTTCAGGGCCACCCAAATCATTAAAAAAGGGGCTGTATCTATCGCAACCACACACAAATTGACACAATAAAGTTGTTTACAATAATTTTTTGGTATGTATACCATATACATATATCTCCACTTTCAAATACAAAATAACACAACTTCGAGCTTCTTGAACCTTATATGACTTATACATTATAGATACATCTAATTACAATCATAATTGAATAACACAACTTTGGTGTCTTGGTTTGAACAAGGAGGTTGAAACAGGGGATTTCAACCTCCTTGGTTTGAAGCGTTTGATTTTTTTATACATCAAGTACTACTCACTATGATCTACTGCAAAGGCATCAGCACTCATTACCAGTGCCAGGGTTCTCCCCAGAATTTTTTAGTATAGTGGAGGGGCTGGCAAAAATAACCCGCACCAACGCGCTGCGCTTTCATGAAAATGGGTTCATTTTGCAATGACAGAGGGTGTCAAATACTACAAGTATAATATACTGTTGTGATTCCTTTGTTGTGAAGTGGCAAAACGACTATTGTTTTGATCATTGCTCATTCACAAGTTTTTGCAGACAATGCTGACTGGAAAAGTGATGCCACTTGGCACAAAAATCTGTGAATTGTCATTAATTCTAGCAAAACTAACAAAGACTAGAAAGGCCGACATTTGCTTGAGAGCAAATACAGCATATTTCAGCCATCTCCCTCCCCATGCAACAATAGGCTATTTCAAAATCACCCATTTGAAAAATCACTTTTACTAATGACGGTTTAACCCAAAAATGAGTCTTACAAAATTCCCCCGTTCAAGAATGGACTCCAGTGCACCCTATGTGAATTTGCACAATAGACCAGTCCAGAAATACTCCCACTGAAACCTTGGCCTTTTGAATAAGAAACCAAATCCAAAATTGAATTTAGCAAAAAAGGTCCCAGTGCATAAAAAGGTATAATAGACCAGTCTAAAAACACTTCCACTAAAATTGAATTTTGAATCATCACCCGTTCAAAACTGAATTTGAAAAAATCCCCCTTCCGTGTGCAAAAAATGGACTCTTCCATGTAAAGTAGAGCAGTCCAAAAATACATCCGCTAAAATAGGACTTTGACATAATCACTGAAGTCCAAAAAATGGATTTAAAAAAAAGCCCCCTCTATGCAAGAATGGACTCTTCCAGAACACCCATGTAAAATTGCAAATTAGACCAGTCCAAAAATAACCCTACTGAAAGACTTTGACAAACTAGAAGTCACCAAAGTCCAAAATATGAATTTTGAAAAATCCCCCCTCCGTGCGAGAATAGACTCTTCCAGCACACATTCTGTAAAATTGCAAAATAGACCTGTCCAAAAATGCATCCACTGAAAGACTTCACCAGTCCAATGATGAATTTAAAAAAAAAACGAACCCCTCCGTGTAAGAATGGACTCTTCCAGATAATACCGGGCTCGCTGATTGGCTGCCACCCCCCCTCTTTAGGATATAGATTCAGGCTAAGTGATTGGTTACCTATCTAATTAGATTAAATAGACATATGGTCTCATAACACAGTAATTATCCGCGACCCCCGTCCCCAAAAGTAGTTCGGGTTAAAATAGTGCATCGCGGTACTTGCAAAGGCCGTATTTATTCTTCCGTGCACGACAGCGAGGTGGAATCTGTGGTGAATAGTAGAGGAATACATCGGCGTTCATATTGTATAAGTTGGATTACGTCGCTTTTTCGGCCGGCGGGAATTTGCGCCTTGATATGTTACCGGCACTTCCTGTTCGCCGCCTGCAGTTCCATGACCTCCGCTGGGGGTCAAATCAAAGTGTCTGTTATAGAAAAACGAGCCGGCAAATCTATGCTCATCTTCAGATATTTTGTAGCTTGTACCCTCAACTTCAACATACTAAATTCTTGTGAATTGTATCTGCACCCTACTATAGGTTTTGAGTCGTCGAACCACCTCACTTTGGGGTCCTTAACCATGTAAATCCCCATACCCGAAAAACTGTGTTCTGAGACCTTCATCCACAGCGTGAATTCCCCAGGGACGGACAAGCACATTAAATTTGACCGATATGTTGGTAATTGACCTCGGCTGACTTGAACTGTAACATTTTTGTTACCGTCTGACCCGCCGTTACCATGGCAACGGCCGCCTAGACCGTTCCCTATGCTTAAGTATAGGACTTAGTGCGGTCTAAAGCCCGCTCGACTCCCCCCCCCCCTTTTTCCGCCCTAAAAAAGACAAACCCCCAACCCCAATCACTCAGAACGGTAGAATGTGGTCTGGCAAGCTCCTTATAACAGAAAAAGTCAACCAGAATATCAAGTTTGTTGAGATAATGAGACCAATTGGCGGCCCCTCAGATAGTCCTTGTACAGTGCCGACACCTGTGCTAGGCGCCAAAGTGCAAAGTTGGCCATATCTCAGGAACCATTTGGATTTCTGCTCTAAAATTTGGTACGGTTTTGTATCTTGACTAGTTTTATTGTATGAACGTAAAGAAATCCAAGGTCAAGTTGGCTTAAGGTCTCATAACACAGTAATTATCCGCGACCCCCGTCCCCAAAAGTAGTTCGGGTTAAAATAGTGCATCGCGGTACTTGCAAAGGCCGTATTTATTCTTCCGTGCACGACAGCGAGGTGGAATCTGTGGTGAATAGTAGAGGAATACATCGGCGTTCATATTGTATAAGTTGGATTACGTCGCTTTTTCGGCCGGCGGGAATTTGTGCCTTGATATGTTACCGGCACTTCCTGTTCGCCGCCTGCAGTTCCATGACCTCCGCTGGGGGTCAAATCAAAGTGTCTGTTATAGAAAAACGAGCCGGCAAATCTATGCTCATCTTCAGATATTTTGTAGCTTGTACCCTCAACTTCAACATACTAAATTCTTGTGAATTGTATCTGCACCCTACTATAGGTTTTGAGTCGTTGAACCACCTCACTTTGGGGTCCTTAACCATGTAAATCCCCATACCCGAAAAACTGTGTTCTGAGACCATATATGCCAGTAGGTCCAATCTGCAGCTGGGGGTCAACGACCTTAAGGTCATTGACCCCTCTGGCTATTGGAAAATGACAAAAAAATCCCCAAATATATCATTTTGACGTAGTCTATGACAAAAATTATACATGTGTCATTTGAATAAATATCTAGTGCACCCTTTTACCAAAATTTAGGTCATTTGGTTTTAAAACCAGAGCACAATAGCCAAAAGTGTACTTTTTGGTCATAAAATGGCCAAATAATCGCAAAATTGAGCATTTTATTGTACCGTATGCCTCAAGTGTTATTGAATCCATGTGCGCATATGTCTAGGGCACTCCTATACTAAATTTCAGGTCATCCGGTTCTAAAACCAAGGTACAGGAGCCAAAAGTGTCCTTTTTTGGTAAAAAAATGACCAAAAAATCGCAAAAATAAGTATTTCGTTATACTGTACACCAAAACTGATATTGAATCTATATGGGGGACTTATCAAGGCACATCTGTACCAAATTTCAGCTCATTCGATTATAATACCAGGGTACAGGGGGCCCAAATATACAGTTTTGGTCTTAAGATGACCAAAAAACCTTAATAAAATCATTTAAGAGACAGATATGGAAAAAATGAAAAAAACGTCCGAGGGTATTGGCCCACTCTACCCTTGTGCCAAATTTCAAGTCATTCGGTTGAGGAACAAGGGAGATACCGTGTTCTGAAGATTTGACAGGAGAAAGAAAGAACTAGAAAGGCCGACATTTGCTTGAGAGCAAATACAGCATATTTCAGCCGTCTCCCTCCTCATGTAACAATAGACTGTTCCAAAATCACTCATGTGCAAAAATGGAACACTTCTGCTTAAAATGACGTCTAACTACTAATCACACTTATGAGCAAAAATGAATCTTACAAAAACCCCTTCAAGAATGGACTCAAAAAAATAGACGACTCCAAAAACACTTCCGCTAAGAAATGGAATTTGGAATCATCAGCCGTCCAAAACCATATTTGCAAAAAATCCCCCCTCTGTGCAAGAATCGACTCTTCCTGTTATACCCCTATGTAAAGTGGAGCGATCCAAAAATATATCAGCTAAAATAGTCAGCGAAGTCCACAAAATGAATTTTAAAAAAATACCCCCTTCGTCGAAGAATGGAATCTCCCAGCTCACCCTGCTTGAAATTGCACAATAGACAAGTCCAGAAATACTCACAGTACATGGCCTTTGTATAAGAAGCAACCCAGTCCAAAACTGAATTTAAAAAAAAGTCCCCCGTGCATGAATGGGCTCTTCCAGATAAAACAAGGCTTGCTGATTGGCTGCCGAATCCTCCTCATGTACAGTCTTCAGGTGGGGGTAAACTTCCATTTAACAAATGGAATTCGGAATCATCACCCATGTCCAAAACTGATTTTTTTTAAATCCCCCCCTATGTGCAAAAATGGACTGTCCCAGTAGTAGTCTTATGTCAAGTGGATCAGTGCGAAAACACTTCCGCTAAAAAAAACATTGGCATTATCACCAAAGTCTAAAAGTAAATTTTAAAATACACCCCCTGTCCAACAATGGACTCTTCCAGCAAAATAAGCTCGCTCATTGGCTGGCCATTAATTGGATTTACCTTGTCCACCAACCACCTGGATGTCTATGGACTAGGTAGGTAGGTAGATAATTGGATCTACCTGGCACACCTGTGGCCCTGACACACCAGAATGACCTAGAGGTCGTTGACCTCGGCACTCCAACCTTACCTATCCTAAACTCTCCCACAAAAACCTCCTTAAGGAGCCATTTTGAAGTGATTTATACTACATATTATACATGGATCCTTTGAATAAGTATCTAGGGCACCTCTGTGCCAAATTTCAGGTCATTTGGATGTAATACCATAGGTACAGGGGGCCAAAATATACAGTCTTGGTCCAAAAGTTGCAATAAAACCTCAATAAAATCATTTAAGGAGCAGATATGAAAAAAATAAAAAAAACACATTTGGGTATTGGCCCACTCTACCCTTGTGCCAAATTTCAAGTCATTTGGTCCAGAAACGGCGGAGATGAATCGCTTTGAAAATTTGACAGGAGAAAGAAAGAAAGAAAGAAACATTACGAATACAATATATTTCACCATACCTATGGTATGGCTGAAATATAAAGAAAGAAAGAAAGAAACATTACGAATACAATATATTTCACCATACCTATGGTATGGCTGAAATATAAAAATTGGGAAGAAACACACTAAATTTGAAAAATAGTATAGTGGAGCTGGCTGAGAGTATAGTGGAGGGCCTCCCTTATTCCACTCTCTGGGGAGAACCCTGAGTGCTGAAGATTTCTTAGCACTGGTGTTTTATCAATTCTTAGTACTGGTGTTGTTGGAGTCATGTGTTTGACTAGTGTAGAAGCATCATTGCTGGATTTATTGTTTTGTTACATAATGGTAAATGTAGTCTGTTTGAGTCATTGTTCTTGGATGTACAGTTGTTATACACACGTTGCGAGGAAGAAAGCCACGAAATTGAAAACGTGGACATTCATCCCTCATCACATCCCTTTAAGAGCACCTGTTTTGAAAATTAAAGGCCCTAACTCACTCATAAAGCGCCTCATTCTATTCCGAAAAGGCCCTGGCTATTAATATATAAACTCACCTATGAAGCGTTTCATTCTAAGTCAAAGTCATTCTATTTGCCATTTCGTGACTTCAGATGGGAAATGAGAAGTATTCTCCAATCAGAGTTTGGCTTGCAGGGATAGTAGTAGCCAGAATTTTTACGCCTGAAGAGAGCAAGCTAGTAAAAATCCTGGTCTCTACTATCCCAGCGACCCAACCTCTGCTTGGAGAATAAAGCGATGGGCTCCTTTGTGTGTGTGTGTGTGTGTGTGGGGGGGGGGGGGGGGGGTGGTATTGAGGCTATTTCTGACTATAAAATACTGGGAATTAATCATGTACATTATATCATACATAAGTAGACCGATTCATTGATAGAAGTCTTAATTCTAAGACGTTCTTTACTAATTGGTTCGTGGCTTGTCAAAGCTTTTTTTGTCATTAAAATATCATCTACATATAATATAGGATTAAAAACGCATCACAAGGCATTGTAGACTTAGAATTTTTTATTAATTCAGGTACAAGGTACAACACACTTGTCTCATGCAGTACTGGTGCAGAATTTTCAGGGGGTGTATACATTTGTGGGAAGGGCATACTCCTTGTAACACATAGCGCTGCTCTTACATTACCTGCTGACACCCCCACTTGGCAAGTGTATACATCTATCAACTATAATATGAAACTTTATTCCACAAACACTATCATATATTGCACTCAAGAGAGAAGCAAGAAAAGCACAACGGGGGTGTTAACAGTAAACGTAAGAGCGCCAAGGAAATGCTTAAATGTTTCTAGCAGTGTCACTATTGACACATAAATCTTAAAGGAAACGTACACAATCCTTATTTCTCAAGATGCTGTCTAACCGAGACGTTCAAATTGTAGTGTTGCTTCAGAAGCTGTTAACAGAACATTGAAGACGTTACCCTATAAGAACAGTGGAGGATAAGCAGTGCATATTGCATGGACAAGTCGCTCTTACAAGATTCTTCAGCACCCCACTGTACAGGGCAGCAGGAACAGATTATAGCAGTGATAAAGGAAGGTTTAAACATTACATTGTCATGAGTTCATATATAACACAAGTCTCGGTATAAGGGTCATCCTTACATAAACTAGAGGGGTATATCTGTAAGTATAGCACTGGCGGGTCTGTCTCGTTACGCTGCATAGAATTTTCCCTAACTCCTTCCGCAGTACATCTGAGAAACTTTGCTTCTCAAGAAGTGAAAACCTATTATCATCATTTACACACGTGTATATATTTATAGATATATTACTGTCATATGTATGTTGCGGCAAAATCTTCGTCCCCCACAATTTTTAACCCTACCCCGGCTATTGACTGGTCATTGAAATCTTTCGAAAACATTGTCTGACTACAGTTGCTTAGCTTAGAACTCAAGACTTATACGCTATATAGAAATCAGTTCTCATAGTATCGGGTTTACCCTTGTGATGGTCACATGATGTTCATGTGATTGGTCACATGATCATTTCCATTGGCAAGGTTAACAGTAAACCTTGCATGTCCGTCTTCTATATACAGAGAAAATGAGTTTAAAAACCTTCATTGAATCCACAGAAGAACGAACCAAAATGTTGACTTATTGCTAGGGTATACAATACAGAGCAGGAGAAAAACACCCCCTTCTTGTGGAGTAGGATGATCTCAAACACACTATCCAGATGAGGAGGAATCTACCATAAGCATATACAGAGAGGGGTGGAGATGCTACCATGAGGTCTATAATGTCTACGCTCACACCCCTCTGCTTCAGAATGGACTTGACCCTCGCTGTCTCCCCACGATTTGAATTTATACATTACAAATGTATATTGGAAGATTACACTGCATGCAACGGGGAGGTCAGCTTTTTTTATAAGGAAGGATAACATACAATCAAAGTCTTACTGCTTTTCAACGAAACAGATTTTTGCATCATCTTTACACACTTCCCTATATCCACCCTGCGTATACAAATTAGCCTGTTTGTAGCTCAATGAATACACATATATTTGATATATGAGTTGGGCCCGTGGGCATATTGGTCAATCAATAAAAAGTACTTATCATATAGTCCTTACCTATCATTGCACTGCTGGATATACTGTTTAATACTACTACATTGGTGGGACAACCTTACGGCCCCTCCCATGTAAAAATTTCAAAGTTATGTACATCATATTTAGAACGACAGGCATTGCCTTTGCACTAGGTCCCTTCTGATAAATAAATAAGGGTTATATATTACGTTCCATGGTACATATATGCACTCTTGGTGTTTCAAATTAACACTGAAAACGGAGAAAACATCATCATCATTTCATACTGCACTGGATGATCCTAACTTTTCTGATTCCAACTGCAACTGTGTTCTATAACACTGCCATCAACAATGTTAACAACAAAGGCAACAAAAAAACTTACCAAAAATATGTTCAAATCTATTATCATGTCAAAGTATAAAATAGCTAAGATATTTGAAACATTAAAGTAAAAGAAAGTAGGATATAAATGTATATATAAGTAAAATATTTTCTGTTAAAAGTTCTGTCTGAAGGAAAATACATAACAAAATGTCAGTCTTGTCAAAGGCAATAATGCCTCTGCAAAGAGGCTAAAATGCCCCCTATCAGCTCAACATATTATTGCAATTACTTTCAAAATAAAGGGTCTCAAACTATATTAGAATACATAAAGGTATGTGACTCAACATGAGACATACATTGCTCAATGATGAAATACACAACACCAAGATAGCTCAAAAGTATTGAAAATGTAAGATTTTGTTTCAACTTTAATTTGATTCTCCAATCACAAGTTTTTCTTTCACTTCAGTTATGTGTTTGATATGATTTTGTATAAATGTTGAGGCTTAACTCAAATAAACTAATAGTAGCAGTGCAGAAAACTTACAACTAAAAAATGAATTGGAAGATATCAAATCCAGAAAACCTGTAGATTGTGTGATTCTGACTGTAAAAAGAGCAAAGTTGGCAATTTTATATTGTCACCTTTTATAGAGAGAAACTTGGCATCTTCGCTTGCCTCAAAACTGGAATGATATACTACAAGGCTTTCTCCTGAAGCCAAAAAAAGCCTCAGTGAGGAAGTTGTGCATCTCACATGTCTCATGTTAGGCCACACACACACACAGTTTTGCAACAAAGTACTGCTTTCCTAAATGTCACAGACAAATTAGATTAAATATTTAGTACATCATTTAGGGCCTAGGAAAGAAAATGTTATGTTTCCTGTTAACCGATTGACCCTGGCAAAAGCCTGTAGCCATTTTTGGCAGGGGATATCAAAATGGATTTCTCGTCTTTCACACTGTGTTAACAGACTTGCATTTTGAACATAAGATGTAAAAATGTGTGGTAAACTTTGTACTTTTTTGTTTGAGATAAAACAAAATATTGAAAATTATTTTTACAATGCTATGACTACATTTGTTGAATCAGTTTAAAAAAAAAAAAAAACCTACTAAGTTTAATTTTTGTCAGGACCGTGTGATCGGAAACATAACATTAATTTTCTTAGGCCTAACATGATAGGCAGCTGGCAGCATTGGTGTTCCTCTCCCTATATCATAATGTAGTCAAACATGGTCAGCATGTTCCTAAGATTGTCAGCTCAATTTTTTTCTGAATTTTTTTACTATATAGTTTCCACTGATCACATCATTTTCTGAAGTTTCGTCCTCAAACTTAAGTTCAATGTCTCAAGAAATATGAAAGCAGGATATAAATAAATAAACTTGCGATCTCATTGCTTCCATTAAATCTCTCTTAAAAGTAAATAAATATTCAGTTTACTTAAAACTATTCATGGTGCTAATTGTTATGGGCTTTCTTGTCTTCCTACATTCTATCATATCTAATTTTCTTTAGCTTTTCTACAGAGAAAGAATATGAACAAGAAAATCAGACCTGTTGTTAATAGTTTGACAGGTATTACTGCGTTTTTTTCAATGTCTGACCATGTTCTAGTTCTTCTTTCTTCATCAACTTCTATATTCAAACAAATTGAGTACCATTTAGAAAATGACAGTGGAAGTCGACTATTTTACATGCATCTCTTTCATAAGACGATTGTAAAAATGCTTCTTTTTGTTCCGTTCTTCTACCCATATGTATCTATACTATCGTCCTGTCCGCTAACACTGTGCTATGTTGAACCACTCTAGGTAAGGATGCTACCACTACGGGGAAGGGGAGGGCAGGGTGCCCTCAGTACGCTGTATCTAGTGATGTCATTGATGCACGTCGTAGTGGTGGTCCGAATGTCGCTGGCTGGACCAATGAGGATGTAGGAAAAAGTTTGTACCAGCCAATCACCATGGTGGAGAGGTCGAGGTCGTCCAATACGATCTGAGCGACACCCATGAAGACTTTGCGCTCGTGCATACGGTTGTAGTCCCCCCACACTGTGATCTGTCACATGGACACAAATCAGGTAAGATTCTTCATGCGTGAGGCTGTGTTAGTTTGATTATATGTAAGACATAAATCTTTGTCTGTTTCAAGTCTGAAAGTCTTTCCTTCCCAAATAAATGTTTTCTACAATACTGCATGCACATAGCCATCACATAAACCACACAATGCAACTGCAAAACGAGCAAATATATGTCCCAAATATTGAAGAAAAAAATCTGAAAAAGAATAGCATTACTTATGTTGCAGAATGCCAAAAGAAAAATGAACAAGTAAAAGACCAAAATTGAAGAATCTATTGTTTGGTATACCATTCTCAACCCTCCGGACTACTTTGATTTTACGATGAGGGTAACGGTTTTTCCAAACTTTTTTTTGCACACTCGCACTGATCTTGGGCTACCCAGAGGATAGCATAACAGATACAACAACAGAAAAACTTACATATAAAGAAGTATGCATGTTTAGATATGGTAACAGAAATACATGGACAATGCAAATTAGCAATTGCTCAATTTACAAAACCATATCCAGTTGCTATTGCTATCTGGCATATCTTATTACATGTACATGGATGTCTGCCCTTCATGGACTTAGTGGCAATAGTGTGGCGTAACTGGTAGAGCATTCCGCTTGGAATTGAAAGGTTCCGAGTTCGATACCCACCATGCCCCGACGTTGTGCCCTTGTGAAAGACACTTTACACGAGCTACCCTGACGATGGAGTGATCCCCACCGAGCCTCTTTGTCTAATATGTTTAACTGTGTGCCAAAATGCACACTACGGATTTGGTGCGCCAATGTGCCAACATTTGCACATTGGTCTCCCACCAATGACTAATAATTAAAAAAAAAAAATACATGGACTGACCTGTAGAATTTTGCCCCTAAAAGGCTCTTGGAAGACCAGCTGTTCCTGGTATAGTGGGTCGAGCGTGCGGCGGGCTGTCTTGGTCTTTAGTTTGGCCATGCACCGCTTCCCTTCCATCAGGTACACTTTCACATATGGAGCTGTAAGGGATAAAATCACCTCATCAGTGTCCTAGCCAGCACAATATGAGCATTGAGACCCCCTAAGCCATAATTTGGACCCCTATGCAAGTACCTATACTGCGCCTCAGCCCCCTAAGTTGTCTTTCAACCTGTAATACTGTAGATGCGTTTAAGTTCGCGGGGATTTACTTTCGGGGTAGTGGGAAAATGGAGTGTTCGCGGTGGTTTTAAGTTCTTGGAAGCGCCATAGACTGTAGTTACATAAAACCACCACAAACATTTCTGCACTTACAGTGTTTCTTCTGATCAACATAAGCTGTCATTTGTTTGCTTGTCTTCCTATTTTGCTGGTATTTGGGTCTGACTGTACACTCCTGTGGAAGCTGAGAGCCTGAGTTCACTCCAGAGAACTGACTCCAACAAATATTTTATCTAAAGATACAGTATGATCTGGATAGGGCAATAAATATGTTATAAAGTCTGTAACACTCCAATCCTGACTCAGAAAAGTTGATAGCAATTGTTGTATTGATGTAATTCTCAAACTCATATATATGACATGCTACTATCATATATACTTTTAGAGTTTTCCTGTTCAGTTCAGGCAAACTTTACCGACTGGGTCCTGACACAGATAACTTTGCTATGTTGCTGACTTGACTTTGATTTCTTCTGCTGCTGTTTGAGTCATGTGGCATCTGGCTCTCTCTCTCCTGATGGACTATTCCCTCTATTTTGTCAGGCAAAAAGCATCACTCTTCTGCTACTGTCTCAAAGTCTATCTTACACCCCCCTCCCCACTATTTTGATTCCTTATACACATGTAGTAATAATAGCAACCTTAACAATGGCAATGATTTCAATTCTTGTGTAGAAAAGTAATATCATCTTAGTTTTGGTGACATTCTTTTAACTTTTCCTTTGTATGTGGACTAATGAGCAATCAAGGAGACTTTTAATTAACCACAGAGAGTGCAGAGGTTAATTATAATACAGAAGTTTTCAGGGGGTTATGAAGTTTTCTGAAGTTTAGTTGAAACTATTTCATCATGTATTAGTTCATGCTTTACTGGTTTCATCCTTGCTGCTTATTAAAGACAAGTTTGGTTATAGAATGTAGAAATATAGGAAAATGTGGAGGTTATCACATTGAGTGCGACCAAAAGGGAGTCTAGATTTCACGTGAAAAAAGATTGGTTCAAAAGTATTAGTAGTTGATTGATTGGCAGGCATTCAAGGTCGTCATGCAGGGTGCATTCTATACCCAGGATGCACTTCACCCACCTGGAACTTCAGCGGCCGCTGAGTTGCGTTGTGATAGAAGGACGGAAGAGTCCATTATGTTTAAATTTGGGAGGACTAGGGAGGAAATGGAGCCTGTGGGCACTAATATGGCCTGGGTTATATTAATGAAGAAATTTGTGTTAATGACGCTAAATTCTGTTTATTAATTGTACTGATTCAAGCTTATAGCTGTGTTTCTATCATCAATAACCTGCTGTAACAATTAGTAACATCAATGAGATACTGTCATTATGTGTACTCAACGGAAAGCATACTACCAGCATTCAATCCATGCAACTGTAGTTTTTCACTATTGCAGCCGGAAAATATATAACTTAGAACCTACTACAAAATGGCTAAACACAAGTAGCTAATAAAACAAATGGAGCAACATAAGGAAAATGGCATGTCATGCTTTTGTATTCTAGCATTTCTAGTTTGTATGCTGAACAAAAGTTAAATAAAACTACATGCAACTTGATAATTCATTGAAATTTCTATTTATGAATGACTAACAACTTTGCAAAGCGATTCACTAAACAATTACATAATTGCAGCTGAAAAATATACAACAAAAAACCTACATGTATACATGTATAGCTACTACAAAATCAGTAAACACAAGTAGCAAAAAAGACCCTACTACTCTACTGACAATGATATAGATATGTACACTGTTAAATGAAGTAAGAACACATGGTTCGTACCAGGCAGTACGTTGGCCTCAGGTTTGGGAATCAAACCCCGCGCCCGGATGATCTCCACCTCCAGCTGTCCGCGCCGGTCCATCAGCCCCACCTGGATGTCCCCCAGACAGGGGGCGCCCAGCACCTGTCTCCCCACCAGCTGGGCCGGCCCCAGCCCGTCCAGAAAGTCGTTGATGGGCCCGTCCAGCCTCAAGCTAGATGGGAACCACACGCTGTAAGTTTGCGGAGAGAGGAGAGACGAGGACAGGGTGGTTAGAGCAGGGTGGGAGTCAGACGGTGTTAAACACACGCACGGAAAACAAGACAGTTAGTTAGGCAGGGTTTGTGGTTTGCTTCACAGATCATCACTCTTTTTTGTTTTGTTTTTAGGTTTATCAGAACACACACACGGAAAACAAGACAGTTAGTTAGGTAGGGTTCCTGCTTTGCTTTGCAGATCATCACTCTTTTTCGTTTTGTTTTTAGGTTTGTCAGAACACACAGTCACACAGGAAACAAGACAGTTAGTTAGGCAGGGTTCCTGCTTTGCTTCACAGATCATCACTCTTTTTCGTTTTGTTTTTAGGCTTGTCAGAACACACAGTCACACAGGAAACAAGACAGTTAGTTAGGCAGGGTTCCTGCTTTGCTTCGCAGATCATCACTCTTTTTCGTCTTGTTTTTAGGTTTGTCAGAATACACACACGGAAAACAAGACAGTTAGTTAGGCAGGGTTCGTCATGGTAGACAAGATTTCCAAACTGGTTTTCAGTACAAAATGAGCAGGTTTGAGTCTACATTTGAGTCTAAACACACACAGGAAACAAGACAGTTAGGCAGGGTTTGTGGGTTGCTTAGCAGATCGATTTTAGTCTTGTTAAAAAATGGTAGTGAAAAGTTAATCTAAAATCCAAGAGGAATGTGTTTTGAGCCTTTCCAAAAGATAAAACGTTGCTGAAGAATTATTCGCTATGGGATGGATGTGGCCTCTGAACAGTTAGTCAGAATTAACTAAACACACAAGAAAAACAAGACAGTTAGGCAGGGTTCCTGGTTTGCTTGGCAGATTGATTTTAGTCATTTTAGGAAATGAGAGAGAAAAGTTGAACTAAAGTCCAAGACAGAGGCATCTTGATCGATGAGCCTTTTTTAAAAGTCTTTAATTCTTTTTGAAAATTTCTACAAATTGTGTGTGAGTTCTGACTACTGCTTTAAAAATATTATTCATTGTTCATTTCTTGATAATTGAAAGTGTTTGGCAATAGGAGCCTCTCAAGAAGCCTGTTTTCAGGACTGAAATTTAAGTACCAAATTAGTAAATATCTTTTAATTTGTGCTTTATTTATTCAGAATTAAAAAAATAATTTCAACACCCACAATGTCTTAACATGATATGTCTTGAGGAAACTATTAAAGGGAAACAATGGTGTGGTGAAATTAATAATGGATGGAGGAACATGAAACAATGGAGCATGAGCTACAAAGGACAATGGATCACAAAGGGGACAAATCTATTGGATGTGAACACATGACATTGTGACAATGTACATGTACAAGTACATCATGAACAACTTAAAACCATATCAACATGTGTGATACTAGTTACAACACCACCTAAGACAATCAGATGACATAGTGTTCAACTTAAGATGCAGAAAGAGCAAAAGAAGTATTGAAGATGATACTACACAATGATTATATTACAATTATCATATGATTTGGTGCCCAACAAATAGCTACCCAATGAACCAAGGACACCACTACCAAGGAGAAATTTTGCCATAAGCACGAAGAAGAGGGCTATCCAATGGTAATTTGACATTTAGTACTAAGAATAAGGCCACCTGGTAGAAATAAGTCATTCAGTATCATGGACATACACATCTAATGAATTTTAACATTTAGCACAAATGACAGAGACATCCTAATAAAATTTGGTATTCAGCACCAAGGACAGCAAAATCCAATGAAAATTTGGTATCAAGCACTAAGGACAGGGAAACCCAATGGAAGTTTTGCATTGAGCACCAAGGACAGGGAAATTCAATAGAAGTTTGTTATTCAGCACCAAGGGCAGGGAAACCCAAAGAAGAATTGACATTCAGCACTAAAGGCAGAGAAACGCAATGGAAATTTTGCATTCAGCCCCAAGGACAGGAAAAAAATGATGACAATATTGTTTTGGATTGTGCAAAAGTAAACAGCAGACAACTATAAAGTGAAAAAAACAATCATCATTGTCAAACTCTGACATTGTTTTGTGTCAAAGTGGGAAAAGACAAATTACATCTATCTAGACATGTATAATATATTATATATGGACAGTTTTTACAATCTACTACCATTGCATTGCACAAAAAACTGATGAAAGATTTACCATTGACAAGGAACATGATAGCACAACCCTACATACCATGCAAAATGTCGATTTGACTAAGAAGCTGATTTGACACACCCAAAAGTGACATAGTTTTTTATTATGTGTACTATGTATCCCCTATGTAAAGATAGTAGATGAGTACCAAACATTCGAGTAGCCTTGCACAGTAACACCAATTTCTGGGTCATCTGTGTGCTATTTTTTCATTGCTGTCACTACATGATTCATTATTTTATGTGCACAATAACAACAAAATGAAAAGCTACTTCATTGACTATTAGAAAGTTTAAGAAAAGATTTCAAGATGACTTGGGAAGATCTGGAGATGATATGAAAAGATCTCAAAATGCTTTGAAAAGATCTCAGGGCACTTTCAAAAGATCTCAGGATGCTTTCAGAAGTTCTCAAGATGCTTTGCAAAGATGTTTCATAGTAAAACTTACGCTGTCATGCTGGAGGAGTCAGAGCTGAGGCTGCCGGTAGACTCAGTGCTCGCCTGGCGTCCGATGTTCTGCATGGACGCTGGACTAAACAAGCCGCTGCGAGGAGACTTCCCAGCATCTGAGAAAAACACAACAAAATAATTGATAAAGGATGACAATATTGCATGTTGGCCCTGCTCCACATACAATATGTACTCTGATAAATGTAATTTTGTATTGATACCAATAAAGCTGTTATTTTAATGAAATTACACGCAGAAGATTTCTAAATTCAAACAACTCAATGCCATTATGAGCTGAAAATCTGCCTGTTATCAATATAAATCTGCCTGTAATGAATCTCTCTATATATATGGTGACCAGCCCCTTCAGGTCTGTCCTGTCACTTGCTACAGGATGTAATCAAACGCCACAGGTTTTTGCTACTTTTCAAGAAACCATGGTAACAGCTGTCTGTTCTAGGTCATTGACCTAATTTGTTTGGAGAAGAAGAAGGAGAAAAAAGGAAGCAAAAACAATATGTTTCTCTGCCATGGAGGTAAATATGAGATTGCGTGTGAGATTGCGTGGCCCAGTGGCAGCGTGTTTGCCTCGGGACCAAGAGGTCTCAGGTTCGAATTCGGCTGTGTGTCACCGATCTTGTGCCCTTGGCAAAGGCACTTTACATGGCTTTCCTCACTCACTAATGAGTACTTAGCTTTGGCTAGGGCCATCCCTCGGATAGGACGTAAAATTGTGGTCCCTTGTCTGGGGAAAGCCATACCCCAGGCATGTTAAAGAACCCACCACACGTGCGATGGTGCAGTGTGAGTAGTTCAAAACAAACAGTCCCTTGGCCACACCTGGGGCAATTACTGTCGTATTGAGGTCACCTGAGTGGCGCCAAATGGCAGCTCGCTCCAGACACTTGCAATTCAGTCCTGCTGGGTGATAATCGGTCCCTAACGCCCCCTCAGTGCTGTACGACAGCATCCTGGCAGATGAAAATTTGTCAGCCCGGCTGCTAAGCTGAGGTCAGGGTAAACATAGAAAAACATATATAAAAAGCTTATTTTCTTTACCCGTAGCAGACAGCTGGGAGGTGCTGGAGCTCTTCTTTCTCGACAGTCCCATGAAGGCCATCATCTTGCTGCTGGTCGATGTCTTCCGCATCCGCCGCCGGTTGTCCATGGAAGAGACGGCCGTGTCGGACACGCTGCCGTCGTTGCGGTCGTACATGTACATCTCCGCACTGCTGGTAGAGCGGGTCGGGAACCGTGAGCCGCCCGGGGGTGGGGGGTGCCGCATGCCTGGGGCCAGGTTACTACGGGAACCAAGCAACAACTTCTAAACAAATTGTACTCTCACAAATCATGTGTAACTCATCTGTGTTTGTTGTAGAAACTACATGGTTGATTCTTTTGGTACCTGTCAAAGATGTTAGAATCTTTACACAAGTACAAGTATATAATAAATGGCATTTTGACCCATTTGTTATTTACCTGGAGCCAGGTTAATGGAAGCCTCGTAACAACTTAACTAAACAAATTCCACACTTATAAATCATGTGTAACTCCTCTGTATTGTAGAAAATAAATAGTCGATTCCTTTGGTACCTGTGAAAGTCCAGTCAATTCCAATGGTGTTAGAATGTTTACACAAGTCAAGTACTTCAGAAGTATCATTTTGACCCATGTTCTTTGCTTCTTATTTTCCTGGAGCCAGGTTACTATGGAAGCCAAGTGGCAAACTTCTATACACCTTTGAAGGTAGTTATAAGATTTGCAAAGTTAAAATGTATAATAGTTTTGATCTCCTCTGTACTATCTTTCTGGTGGATTCCATGGGCAACCATCAAGTAAAAAATTGTTCTACCTAAGCACAAGTCCACATATGACACATCTTTATCCCTGCTTTTTACACTACTTGGACCCTTTTGGTTTTACACGAAGTCTTGTACATTAAAGCATCATTAGTAAAAGACATGTTGAAGCCCATGACTGACCCAGGATGTAGGAATGTCAATTAGTTGAATGTGGACTGGCTAGGGTAAACAGGTTACTTTATTTGCTTTATCATTAGGCCAAACAATTTTCATCTTAAAAGCCAGCTTTTCTAAAAATTCCATAATTGGAAGAAGTTAAAAAAATCATCTAGTGTGGACTTCTTTTTTATTACACATGCTCATTCAAGTCAACATTCATGTCAACACCTTCAAGTCAATGGAAACATAAATTTGAATATTGCAGTATCTTGTGAAAAAGTGAAGGATTTACATGTTTTATCATCGTGAAAAGCAATCATTGGCAACTTTCCCTCACCATCTATCAGTTACCAAACAAGATTACTCTTTGAAGGGAGACTGGACAAAATTAATGTACGTGCTCACACAGTTGATATCCATAAAGTCAGGTTTTTGTGACCTGAACTGATTACTTCCACGAACAAGACATTTAGTTCGACAGACTTGAGTGAACATGGTATTGGTCTGCCACATTAACAGGGGATTGGACCAAGTAGATACGGAGAACGTCACAGATTTTCATACTCAAGTTTTTAGAATGTTGTCAAATTCGTTCTTGGTCATCATTCCTTCAATACTTATCTGGGCCAGGTGTTTTTTCTTCAAGATTTTGTGTTCTTGATGGTAGCTTACAAAAGGAATAGTGTTTTTGACTGCAATGTTTCTGGTACATTTTAAGTGTATATTGTGTGAGAAAAATTGGTGACAATACAGGATATCTTGTTTTTTTTTCCACTCAATTTAGTCCTATACTTACATAGCTTCAATTATGAATCATTTGTTGTCATCTATTACATTGTAGTTACTATTGGAAATGTAAGGGCAAAATTCACTCATAACAAAATCCCCACCAAAAAGCATGAGAAATTAGTAGTTATAGGTTAAACTTTACATTTACTGAAAAGGCTCAGCATTCAATATTATATAACATCTCTTGTTTAATTTTTATTACTTAACAGTTGTTTATAATTGCTATTAAGACTTGAAATTGGATATCAAAGGGAACATCCCTAATGCCGACATATACCTAATCCTAAACTACTTTGGAATGTAAGATATGCATGAGTGTCCATATACAATAAGGTCCAATAACAATGGACTACTATTAATAAAAAACATCAAGGTCACAACATATGCCTAAATTTGCAGTCTGCAACAGCTGAACACTGTAAAATCTGTTTTAATTCACACTTTCTGGGAGGTTGATGAGCAAATTGCCTTAGAACAGCCACATTCACTTGTTCAGCACCAAGGACAGGCACTAAGCACAAAAGAATGGCGATTCCTCTCTCTCATTATAGCTGCCTCCAGCTTATTCTTTTTTCATTTCTATTTGTCAATTGGTACCCCAGTTGATAATTTTTGCTTTTTAGCAGTCATTTCAAGCTTAGCATGCATTTTTATCAATTTCTTGTTATGAAGTTCAGATTTTTTTTAGGGATGGGTGAAAGTTTTCTCCGTCCAAACAAGAAAATCTGCCTCCCAGGATGGTAGGATGGGTCCTGGAGACAGCCCTGCTGATGTCTTCAGTTTATCAATGCACTTAGCTCTGTGCTGAGACTTTAAGAGGGCAAAATTTAAAGATGAAAAGTACAATTGCACACCAAGACATGAACATTTCATTTTTCAGTTGTTGGAGATGTGTGAGCTACCTAAACCTCAACCCAGGCTCTGTAAAGCACAATTATCCAATGGTCTGCAATAACTTGATTTTACACATTACTGGAGCTACATTGATGCCATGAATCAATGCCTGATGCATTAGTTATTTTACCAGTCGTGAGTAATGTCATGTAAAAATTGATCCTACAGGTTTACAGGAGATGACTGATTTGATGCATCGTTTTCCGGAAGAGGCTGTCAAAATGTATGAAGAGTGAAATAAAATTTCTAATGAAGATTGCTAGTTGTGACACTAATGGTAAACTATCCCATAATCAAAATTGATGAGTGCAAGGGTCCCACCTATTTTTACCTAAACTTGACAGAGTGCCGTTCACCTATGCATACAGGTATCATCACCATTTATTACTAATTGTAAAGATAGTTCTACAAATGTCTGATAATGATAAAAAGTTGGAATAACTTTTTGCCTTTATGTCACCAGATTCACATTAATACTGGACTATTACAATAAAAACATTTGCATAAGTTTTGCAGATACTGTAACAGTAGCATTTGTCTCAAGAGACCATAAAATATCTAAAACATATCATCAAATTGTAAGACGGTTACAATAACTTTTTCAAAGTATCAAAATGATAAGGATGATTGAGAATAAATTTCATGTGTGATTTTACATTATTATATAAGAGTAAACAGAAAGACAGCAACAAAAAATCACAAAGGAAACAAAGAGACATGCTGATACTTTATTTTTTGTTAAAACACAAAAAATAACATTTTCACCGTGCAAGACATAATCATACACAAGACACAACACAAAAAATGCATGCAAATATATTAATGTAATATTTCTCTGTTTTCATATACATGTTTAAGGTTTAATATTTACATAACAAATTGTCCTATCTACCAACCTAATTGATATATAAAGACCATGCTTGTGCTTTATATCTTTCATGTTTGTCTATTAGCTTTGAAATATTTTATTATATAGTATTCTAGATGGTTCTGACATAATTTTCAATGACACTGATTTTGATTGATCTTTTCTATGGCACACTATCATTGAGGAAAGTATTAAAACCAATAACTGTAATGTAGTTTTCATGCTTCTGCTATATACTAGACATGATCAGTGGAATCTTAGCCTGCATTAATTGAAACCTTAAATGACTCTGACAGAGGCTTGTACATTAAGATGTAGGAGATTTTGTCAGGAACTTTCTTGAGCCAAAAGCAAGAGGTAACTATATTTTCATACTTTTGGTGGTAAAATTTCCACAGTCAAGGTCATTTAAGAATAAATATTTTAGCATTTGAATGTCTAAGTTTGATCAGAAATGCTTATAAAGCCACTTGTCATGTATTGAGCCAATTGTAAAAGTAAAATGATAGTGTGGTTTCCTTTATTTTCATATTAGAAAATTTAAGATATACTTTGATTGCACATATGTGCCTGCTTTATATGCAAAACATTTAGAAGTATTATTTTAAAACAACATACTCCTTTTTAGATTGCATAATTTTCCCTTTTTATGTACGAATGTCATGATCATAACCTGAAACATATTCAGAGCTGCATTATTCTAAATTGTAAATGTAAAATTGCACAATCAGAAATAAACAAACCAAAATACAACACAAAGTTATCTAATTAAAGACCTTATCAAAAATGATCACCAAATTAGACATAGTGACCAAAAACTGGCAAGAAGATATTTACATGAATATTAAATTGTACTTATACTGACCATATCTCATCTTGATAAATCATAACATTTACTCTAATTGTGGCTTTAATATGATATGTATTCGATGTTAAGATAAAAACGAAAAAAGCAGAGTAGACTTTGTACATGTGTTGTGATATGTAGAACAAGTTTGTAACACTAACTCTGCAACAAAATCAAACTTCTGAAGAGAAGAGCAAATTTCAAAAGCTAGCTAAAATAGAAATAAATGCCAAATCTATAATTTTATGTACAGCAAAGAAAAGTTTGAAACTAAATACACATCACTCATCAACAACCGTCAACCCAAAATATTTATCACCAGCTGCCTATAAAGTAATAACTTTGTACATATTTACGCTGTAATTCATAATCCTAACAGTTATATGAGCATCTTCCAAGTGTTAGGAAATCTGTGCACATTTGCTTTCATTTAAGCTGTAAATTTGCAATTATTTGGGACAGCTCCTTCTGATTTAAGGATTTTTTGTGCTAGTATTCTGTACACGTACATGTATCTTGCCGGCTGCGTCATCTTTTTCTTCAAGGATATGTTCTTTTGGCTCAATGTAAGAGACTGGGAAAACAAGGCTCCCAGCAAACAAATTATTTTATAAAGGGTTGCTTTTTGTCGACAGAACAAAGACGTTAAAAATTGTGTGGCAATGGACCAATATTTTCTGAAAGTCCACAACACATTAATCAACTTCTCAACATTACATACTACTAAACTGCATAGACGATCATCACCAAGTTCTCTCATTATCATGAATACAGCTAGTTTTCCAATTTTTAGTTTCCAGCTTTTCTAACTCTTGTCATTAATCATCTTCATTGGGTTTAAAGCAAGCATAGAGCCCGGATCTCTTCCGACTTTTCTTTTCTTTGGAAGATGGGATCAATTCGGTTTCCTCTGCCTCAAACTCCTCAAGAATCGCATCGGCTCTCCTCCCCTTTTTGTCTGGGTTTGCGACCGAGTTCTGAGGCGTGAGGCCTCTGAGTTTGTGCTTTATCTCATGGTCAGTGGGGGTATGAGTCAGGGCATCTTTTCTACGGGCACTACTACCAGCGGTACTGCAACAAAACATAAAGACAACACAAAATTAAGGGTGCGTCGGGCCTTGCTGTAGCCTAGTATCCATTCTATTTTTGCCCAGTCCCTTCCTCCTGTACCTAATATTCTGGCACCCTTTAATACAGAAACAATTAGCATTTGAATAAAATATAGGAGACCTGATTGGCTCAAAGTTGCACACTTTTCCTTAGCTAGCTCTAGGGTTTGACTATGCATTTAGGAGTGTGATTTCCATACATTCCTAAATGAGATGTTTGATACCCTAAAATAAGGGCTACAACATAGGAATGGGTGCCAGATTATTCTGTGTATAAGCGATCGGAAGAGTGAATTGGAGCTAAAATAAAATGGATACCAGGCTATCTTAGATGACCCTTTGCCATCTACTTCCATTTTACTACCTTATCGTGCAGTGAGCCGTTAACGGCATAAAAGGTGCAGTGCAGTAAAATCTGATCCGTGCAACATTTTTACAAGCTGACCACTCTCAAGTTCAAAGACAACGAGTTTATGGCTTTCTTTAGAGCTTTTTTTTTATAACAAATGGGACAGGATTTGAAAAAAATTATCCATGAAAGGTTCAGAATTGAAAGTTATCCAAAGCAGGGTGTCTCCAGGACCTGTCCCTTTGTCCTCAAAACCAAAACATTCTGAGTGGGACGAACAAAAATTTACCTTGCTGGCCCCCAAAAATTGGAACCTTCTGACTTGAAATTGAGAAAAAAATACTTTCAAAAACTTAAAATGATAAGTCTAACAGCATGGACTCCCCCAAAATGAGTGGAATGCAAAAAAATAAAAGCCTGAATAAAAGTGATTGGAAGATTGAAGCAAGTAATTACAAATATTATCATAGCAAATGTTTTTGGACAGTTTCTGAAAAACTGAATTTCATTGGAGCCAAGTATTTAACATGAAAATTTAAGACTATTGTCCTCTGTATTATAACGTTGAGATGGTCAGGTTGCAAAAATAAGTGGGGAAATAACAAAAATAAAATATTACTCATTATAGCAGAATCAACACAACAAGTCAAAAGATACCGAATTCTGTTCAGAAAAAAAGTACAATCTAAAGTCTTACTTGCAACACATAAAATTTCTTTTTAGTAAGAAATGAATTTTCAAAACATATTAAGCAAAAGTAGGATGGTGTAAAAGTGATTCAAATTGCTTGGCAAACATAAGCTACAACATGTTAACATGCAGCATTATGATAATTATGTGAAGGTGGAAGAATAATAAAAAAAATCTAGGCCATTCAAGATTATCTACTACAAGTCAATCTTTAACATTTCTTTTTAAACATAACAAGCCTTTTGGAAGAATGTTTGCTTAAAAACCTCATTGATCAAACTTTATGAAAGAGCATTGAAACTTCAGATTAATTTAGAGTGTACTCTGTGGGATTCGTTGAGGTGGCTTTTATCCCAAATTTGCTTAAAGTAAAAAAAGAAAACCTATTTGATGAAGCATCAATTTCAGATGAAACTTACTCTGCAGAATTGTTTGGGTTTTACCCCAAATATGGTCAAAAAGAAGGATTAATGCTTTCTATAAGTCAATGAAAACAACATTCATGTCTTGGCCAAAAATGGGTAAGACTCATGCACCAAAGGGTTGTATCAAACTAAAGCTGTCTCCAGTTTTAAATTTGTTTCCATCAGACTCATTGTTATGGAACCTATGTTGTTAATTTCCGTCACTTAATTTGTCATCATAAGTTTACAAAAACCATCATCAATTTTCTGTAGTGAAGTTCTCATATTTGAGGTAAAAAATTTTACCATTCCTAAAAATCCCAAGTATTACAGGTACTGGAAACAGCCCTGGCCTAATAGAATCAGATTTCTCTCTCAACATTGAAGTCATTCGGAAGTAATGAAATTGAGAGGCGCTCGGGCATGTATTACTTCCTGAAAGTTCAAACGAGAGAGAACCTTTTCATGGCAAGATAAATGGCCCAGAAATGATTGCAGTAACGTAGGTAGCTGTGCAGATTGTGTTAACATGCAGTGAGCAATAGTTTCCACTCGCAAAAGCATGGAGGTGAAATAGATTGTTCTTGTCCTTGACTTCAAGGTCAGGTGAGGTTACTAGAGGTTGAAATAGCCACCCTAAAAATGAGACATCAAACCTGCACATAATCCAGAAAACGAATGCTGAAATTTCAAAAACATAAAACATTCTATAATAACATATTTTAATGACTGTAAAAAGCCTAAGGCATAAGTTTCTGACTAATAGATTGAACATATGAATTCAAACATAATATTTGATCTATTAATGAAAACACAAGAAAGAAGTCTGTCAAACAAAGAGCAAACCGTAAGTAATAAGCCACAGTATGGAGAGACTGAAATATTTTTTATGGATAGGAATGATGCATTTTGAAGGTCTTACAAGATTTACAGATTTGGATATGACAAGAAAATGTGGTATGACTATCAGAGTCAAATTTCTAATGAAGTTAAAATATGTCATTGAAGGAAGGTAGTAAGAAACTGGATAGATTTGTAAATGGTCTGATGTTTCACTATCTTAATTAAATATGCCATTTTTTTATAACTCGAATGACCCCCCCCCCCCCCCCCCATATGCAGTTCTTCCAAAATGCCCCCTAATCTAATCCATCCACTTCAGGAAGAAAGGTTGCATAACTTGTAAACGATCTTACTAGATGAATGTAAAACACACTACTGAAAAATCTTACTTATCACATGACGATGTTAAACATAGAACTCTACTAGCTTGGCCGTGACCATCCCCTAAAGATGGCTACAGGCATTACCCATGCATCTTTTGCAGGAACCATCAATCTGTGCCATATTCAGCCCTTTAATGTACCCTAGATGGGGAATCCTGCTGGCTCTTTGTGCTTAAATAGAGTCCCCTGGGGTTTGGTGTTCCTCCGGTTTTACCTGTCGTTACGCACGTAATGTACGCGTCAGCCTCGACAACGACATTCCTACATGAAATTTTAGGGTGGTCTCAACATAACACAACTCGTCTAATGATACATTAACAAGTCATAAGGAAGATATTCCCTAGAACAATAAACAAGATGTCATCCTATCTCTACCTTTACGAGTCAGAAAGGCTAGTCTCAGCGTAAGACAAGAAAGCCATCTGCTGAAGCAATAAAAAAGATTATCATCTCGGAGATTCAAATAAAGACAACATGGTAATCCATCACAGTACACCTCTGGATTCAGGTGTTAAGACATCTAGACATTTCAACCCCAATATACCTGTTGTTTTTTCTTCCTTTCTGAGCGCACATTTTGATATATTTCAGAACCTTTTCTATGCTGCCTAACCTAAACCTTATAAGTTAAAATCAGCATAAATTAGAAAGCGGAAGAGAGTAAACCAGTTTAATTTTCACAATAGCTTATTAAATATGTATAAAATATGAACGATTATCAATATTAAGGCCTGCCATAAAAGTTGTCAGCTTAGAATTTATCTGAATATCACGCAGTAGATGAAATTGAGTTTTAACTGCTGACAGTAGCAAGATGCTAAGATGAACTTGAACATGAATATTCCATGGATACTAATAGATCTATGACCCTAAGCTTGCACCCTCAATAAAAAAATCTGTATGTTCGCTGCAAAGATGACAGCTTTGCAGATATAATTTCCTTGAAAAAATCTTGTACATGTGCCTGTATCTTCCAGACAGCAAAATAGGTGCAAATATCCCTAAATGTGCAAATATCCGATATCAATAAATGGCAATGACGAATGTTGTCCTATATCTCATCAAAACGGTGAATACGTTGGGCAAAGATAACATGCTAGTTTTAGAACAGCAAGAATCGTTATTCTTACCGTCCCCGCTGTCAAATATCACCCTGTTGCATGCACAGATTGAGCAAGCAAAGAAATTGCAAATTCGCCAAAAAACAACCCAAAACCAGGGATTACAGTAATCACTCTACCTGTCTTTCCTCCTTAAGAACCTTAAGGACAGGCTGCGAGAAACCCGTAACCGGGCGTGGAGGTTGGTTACCGTGTCTTCCTCCTCATCCTTGTCTTCTGTATTTACCTCTGCCTCCATCTTGGATTCCTTCTGACTCATGAAATATGCAATTTTTACCCTGAAATACTATTATCTCCCCAGAATCCCCAAATTTACTCCTCCTATCCTCAAACCTGTCCTCCTTGTCATAATTTTCCTAAAATTGTCAGATCTTTCATCTACATGACTTGATTTCTGGAAACGACAGTTTTGGAAAGCTACTTAATATTAATTTCATTCGGAAATGCTAAATAAGAAGAGGTTACATTCTGGGCATATGGATGCGTTTTCAAATCCAGTCTGACACTGTCTTATATTTCTGCCACACCGGAAAATCCTATTTTGTGTACTTAGCGTAGCGGTCATTCATCATAAGATTATAGAAGATTCATACCATGAACTCATAACATCTCCCTCGACAACTAAAAAAATTCCACAAACAAATTTGTTATATTAATTAGACATGAATCTCAACTAAAATTACTAATTTCACACCCTTTTCTCCCTTGCTTTGAATCTGCATTTATGCTAATTCATGTGTGGGAAATGCTAATCCTTCTCCCATTGCTGTCATAATGTGAACCAAGGGATGTACCTTACATAGCAAATAATCCACAACAGTTTTAATTGGTCTGTATGGACTCATATCTTAATTCATCTTCATCTAGAACAGGGTTGTTGCAGCTTTAATCTTTTCTGTTCCACACATTGTTGATTTTCATTAATAAATCTGTCATTCTAAGTTAAGAAAAATACATTCTGCTCAATTTTATGTTATGAAGTTCAGATTTTTTGCACATAGAATGTAAATTTTTGTCCATCCTAACAAGCAATTTCCGTCCAGGGAAGGAGGGAAACAACCCTGATGTACAAGCACTGTTCATTTAATTCACTCCCATCTTGTTTCCATATGGGGAAGATTTTGCAAGGTGGACACATTGCAGTGACCCAGGGGCCTTGACTTGTTTGAATTTACCTGAATAATGCATGATCTAAGCACATTGTGAGGAAGGCACATGTCAGCATTAACCTGGTAATGTTATGGCTAGAGCTGCAATGGCATGGGGCAATTAGTACAAGATGCTGGAGGTTATAAGGAAATTCTTAAGGCTAGGAAAGAAATCGTGGTATAAAAAGAGTATAGAATACCCTTGTGAATACAGTCTGTAATCTGACAAGTGTTTTGCTGAATTTTGCCTGTTTTATGCAAATTTGCCCCTCTACAAGTGTGCCAAAAAACATGGTACCATGAAAAGGATGTTTTTATTAATCTTTCCACGCTTATATTCCATGTTTCCTTGAATTTTACCAGATTAATTTTTTCAATTCAATTCCTTGAGTTTAATTTTTACTCACTGGAGCTATTTTTTTCATTTTAGTTGGCACATACATGTACAAATGTATAATTATGTGGTTATAGGATTGAATGTATAGAATGGTCATTTTATTCTTTGTTTCAACACATACACATGTTTTTTTTGCCTTGTTGGCTTTATTGATTTAATCCAAAAGCCTCAACATTCAAGGTTTATTTTCTACATTCAACTACATTTATGTGTACATGTCATGCATTGACATAGCCACATTTTACCTACATGTACACAGTGTAACTTACTACATGTTAGCGAAAACCGTAAATTGGCCAAAACAACCTGCAATTGTGTGCTGAAAATTCAACAGCACATCACACAACAGTTGCATGTTAATTCCTTCCCTCCCAGCACAATCTAGAATCCAAGATGTCCCAAGGTATGCTTTCAACAGTTTTTATGACGAGCAGTCGGCCGTCACATCAGATTACCACACACTGCCTCGGGCTGAAGTAGCTCATTGCATTGTTTATCTTGTTGTAACGTTTCACTTCTGGCTCTTTGAGTCTCATGTCTAATACTTTGAAGATTAGATATTCAAGCTTCCTTTGTATCTTAAGCCATGTTGATGCGATTATATGGATGGCATCAATTTTGGCCATTTTTCCAAAGAAAGTTTTTAACCATACTGTAAATTGTACAAAGCAGCTGCTGTAGACTGAAAAAAAACATATAACGGAAAAGTGATGTCATAGAATGCCTAAGACAAAGAAGAAGATGGGAGAGAACAAAATAAAGAATCTATTGTTTGGTATACCATACTTTGTGTGTTTAGTCATTTATCTAACTTTTCTAACCCCTCAGATTTCATATTGAAGATGTGCTAAACTTTTTCTTAATTTTCATGTACACTCACATCACATAGATAAAGGTTCAAACAAACCAAAAAGGTTCCATCCTTGAACAAACAAATCAAACAAACTTTCAGGGTTACCAGATGAAGGCAGTATTTTTAATCAAATCAACATGGCCTTACCAGATGATACAACGACTCCCTGAAGCAATGAGCATATCAAATGTATAGTAATATTAGATTTCTATCAAATCCCGTACAGAATAATCATTAAAGAATGAATTTTGACATCAGTTTCAGATTAGAAAAAGACAAATGTCTACCTCACAGCCCCTGCTTTTATCCTTACTGTTACAGTACCTATTGCTAAATTTTTCATCTAAAATATCTCAAATTGAAAATCAAGTGAAACTATGCGACAAGAATATAACACGTCTTGTCAAAGCTGGTCTATTGAAGGTATCTCAGGATGAATATTTATTTTTCTTCATTTACATGTCTATATTGCTGATTAATTTCCTGCAAAAATTTGAGAACAAAGAAAATAAAACCAGCCTAGCCAAATTATCAATTGTTGAAGCTGGTGCATAATTGTTATTCACAAGAACCCCCCCCCCCCTCAGTATGGCATAGCGGCAGTCAGATGCAAGGTTTCCACCAAGCCCTCTGTTTCAGTCATTTTTCAGTCTACCTAGCCTAAAATTTTACTTTAAAAGTCTCAGAACCAGGAAAAAATAAACTTAATGTTTTCAAAATTTCACTTCAACTTGTCATTGGCACTCCGGGAATTTTTCTATCTGTTGGTACATTGTACAGCAAAGCCCTCTGTTTTCATCTATTTATATTCAACCTGTTGCTGAATTTTAACACTAAGAAATCTGCAAACCACGAAAATAAACTAGTTTAGCCAGAATTTCCCTGTGCAGCTGCATCATTGGTATTCCTGCAGAATTTCCCGTCCATTAACGCAGCGTAGCCGCTGGGCAAAGCAGCTCTGAGCGTCCCCGGCTAATGCAGATAAAGGCAGACTGCATCATGTTGCAATCACTAGCGGCAGGAAGGACCCATAGCGCACAAGACAGATGGGAACATTATGCAGTACCGTAAGCCTACTAATACTAGCTACTGGTGTAACGAGGGAAATATTCACAAGTATGTGACTCATTACTGGATTATGTCAATCAATTGCAAGGTTGCATGCAGACATCCAAGTAATATGCAACACAATACACAAGAAAACTGTCAGTAATACTCAAGCACACAACAAAAATTAAATCATTAATATCAAGCTTGTCTTGATTTTTACATACTTTTCCTATTTCACATCCTCCTCTCATATTGTCAATAATAATTATGTTCTCTATCAATTGTTGCCTGTCGTTCTGAACTTAGGGTACTATATTATATAATCATATTCAAGTACATAAAAAATCTATTTTATGTTAATTCAAAATTTAGGCACACTGCAATTTAGGTACAAGTTATTATTCCAAAGGCTTCCACTAAAAGTGTGATACTAATTTCTGAAACTATTGGTAAAGACTTAAGTTCCATTGTCATCTATCTTTGTTAAGAATTGTTGCTTGTTTGTCATTGTTATGCTTTATCAATATACAAATTGTTTCCAGTGCATCTGAATTACCTTCAATCTCCTACATAGACGAGGGCCTAATTATACTTCATATTTATAACCGACAGTTAGGTACTGCACTTTGCCTGGCCATTTATCGTTTAAAAGACTTCCGCACCAAAGTGTGATGCATGCCCCTGCCCATACTAATTTCTAAACCATGCTAAAGAGTTATGCACCGTGACCTGTTGCAACAAAGAATACAAATCCCTTCCCAAAAGCAACAGGACTTATCTTCTTTGCACATCTTCCCCATCCATTACTATGCCATCCACACATTATCCTTTGGCCTAGGAAAAAAATGTTGTGTTTCCACTATGATACACTACTAAAAAAATGGTTGGTGGCAGGGCTGTCTCCAGGACCCGTCCCTCCGTCCTGAGATAGAAATTTGCTTGTTGGGTCACACACAAAAATTTCACCCCATCCATCTCCAAAATCTGAACTTTATTGGTGCATAAAATTGACGAAAATGTGTTCTTGTAAGCTTAAGATGACAGATTTTACAAGGAAAATCAACAAAATTGGCTCCCAACCAAAGAGTGGGACAGAAAAAAAAATTTTTAAAAAATTAAAGCTGGAGGTTGGTAGGCAGGTATTCCCTTCTTTTCCCCCCAGATTTCAGTCATATAAAGTAATGAATTCAGTTTACACAACATTGTAAAGACACTGGTATTTTCAACATTACTATACAGATATACCAATGTGCAGGATATCAACACATCAAGGGAACCTATCTAGTTTTGGAGAGTTGCTCATATTATTTTGTTTAACCCTTGCAACAGAAATGCTGAAAACATATTCAACAATATTTTCATTACTCCAATTTCAAAACAAAAAATATATGCTGTAGCATTTGACTCTAAAAAAGGCTTGGTTTGGTCTGCAGATTTTTGCTATGGTTTGTTGGGTTACTAAAAACACAACATATTTTTCTCAAGCCTAACACCTCTGCACGTAGACACCAGGCTTAAGGTAGTATCATCCAGCTGAAAGGCATGTTATGGCTCATGATCCATCTTGATGTACTTAAGGTGAAAAGTAGCTACAGGGATTAGTCAAACCTTTGGCCTGAGACCAGGGACTTGCCCTTCATTTGTATGAGAAAACTTGGTGACTTTGTGGAAAGAATTCCATCAAAGCTTAGTATTGTTTAGCATGCATGACTTAGGTGTAGACTGATTTGTGAAATAGATAATTTCCTTTCTTTAATGTGTTTTAGCAGTGACCGTAATTTCTCACCAATTTTTGACCTAAATTATAGTAAAACGTCTCATTTTCTACTTAATTTCTTGAATTGACACTTCCTTCTGAATTACACACGTTCTAAACAAAATATTGATAATAGATGACCTGAGCATATTTTGTCATCTGTATTAAGAAAGGGAATGTTCCTATGTATTGAATCAAATCTACCTTAAACCATTGAAATCTTACCTGCAAATTCAGTAGTAAAATGGTAGAGGAATGAGCATGCACTTTTAGAGGAAACTGACAGGGGGCAGCAAATGCATGCATAATGTGGTAAGTACCACTGTGACATTTTTACCACAAAAAAATCACCAATTCTGCTAACATGCAATAAAATAGTAGACACAGGCCTAGAGCTATGTCTGATTAGCACTCAAAACTGTATCATTTTTAAGTTTTAAGAAATTCTGTCAACTGAAGATGGATGGGCTAAAATACTGTATTACATCTAAGTACTACTAGGCAAGTTTGTCATTTTGTTGCTAACATCTAAAACTCAAAAAGTGAATGCAACTCATATGTACATGTCTATGTAAACAGCACTAAGCTAGAACACTCTACTGAGTAACTAACTACAGAGGTATACCTGACTGTGTCGGAGAAATCCACACTGTTGGTGGGGAGGGGTGGATGGAGATGTGGGCAGGATGATAAAGAGAGAGAGAGGGAAAGAGAGAGAGAGAGAGAAGAGAGGAATAAGATGCAGCAAGAGTTGTAGACGAAGAGAACAATGTGAGGAAAGCCCTGAGCAGTTTTCTCACATGGCAGATTGATATGCATGTTGCTGAGTCCAAAAATGGTAATATTCTGATTTTTTTTAAAGGCAAAAAATGCCAGTAACTTCAATGAATGTGGAATGGGCATGAAAATCTACTTCATGTGAGAAAGCCCAGAGCAGAAATGACACAAAGAGAAATGTGAGAGAAAGAGGGATAATCGGTGAGCTCTTTATTAGTAAGAAATTTGAAAGTAAAAATAAGTCCAGTAAGCACCTGTGTTGCCCTTCAATGTCTTTCAACCTGCAAGGTCACAAAGAGTAGGAAATATTTGTGGAAACTTTCAATAGGAATAATGCATAGAAAAGCTTGAAAATGATGTACAGAGAAACAGTAGATTATTCAGAATGAAAGAGTACGATGTGAAATTGTGAGTGTGTACCTAGGAGGATGCAATCTTTCCCTTTCCGACCTGTAGACAAGATATATGAGAGAACAGAATGCATTTACGATGCTAGGTATCATTTTGGATATAAGCTGAAAGAAGATATACAATTATCTGATATATGTGAACTTGATTTCTCCTACAGAGAAAGAAAAGACTCCTAAGATGAAGAAAAGAAGGAACTGCATTAACATGAGAGCTGGCATCCAGCATTGTTTGAGAGTGACCTTTGTACTGGCATCTAACTAGATCAGCAGAATTCAGTCACTTTGTACACACAATGCCTCTATGGGACACATTAACCAGAAAAGTTTAAAGGTCTGCTACGCAGTTTTTTGCGCTCAAATTTGAAATATTCTAGAACTAAGAAATCTCAGATTTACTACTACTTTTTGACACATTTTGACACTTTTGTGTCATTATTTCACATTTGCAACGTAGAGAATTAGCCTACAAACATTTCGTCCTACGCGCGCTGTAACTTTCTGACCTCCCTAGTTAGGCACCGGTGAGAATTCAAACAAGAATCAATCATCAACGTTTCGTTCGGAAGAAACAAAATGGCTGAAACCCAGCGCGGGTGTGCAGATTCACAGGTTTTGAAACGCGCTCGCACAGCGAAAATATCGACTCCCGACATACCTTGAATAGTGTTCCGTAACGTGGTAGGCTTGATTCAACTAACTACATATTAAAGAAATGGCCGGAAAATGGATTTTTTGTTTTCAGTTTGAAGCGCAAAAAACTGCGTAGCAGACCTTTAAACCATTCCTTAATACCTTTTGTTGAATTAAAAGGTTTACAGTCATTACTGATTGGTAACCCATGTCTGTTAGGCTTTAAAATTTGTATCTTGGATTCTTTTAGAGGAGTTTGGACATCTAACATTCTTGGCACTATGAACCGATATACAGGATTTAAGCATACTGAACCTCAAATATAAATGATGGGATAAATGATGGGGAAGATAAAGGGAAGAGATAAGAACAATGAAAACATTGTACCTTGAAGAATCTGTCTCCTCTAGACTACAGAATGGAATGACAAACACAAAGTAGAGTACAGAATGAATGTGTGGATTAATTAGAATGAATTTGCATGAAGGGTGTATAAAGATGGGGGCCTGATGCAACATTAGGACCAACTGGACAATTTCATGCTTTCTTTCATTATTACATTAGAATATAAACTTCTCAACATTCTGTTATAATAAATATTTATCATATAACTCTGTGTATTGTTTTTCTTTGGTAGGGGGCTTTGGAACTGTAAAAGGTAGCAAAAAGTGTATTAGATACATTTAGACGTCATATACTTGAAACTAGATGGAAGGTTTGTGGAAAAAAATCTGACACCTTTGTGGTTTTTGCTCCCTATCTGGTTCCTGTCTTCTGCAAAAATCATGAATGGACAAATTATTCATGATATGAAATTCTAAAAATAAGAAGCAAAATGAAAGGAATGAAGATGGTAAAAACTATTCTGAATCAGAGGAATTCAGAGATGATGTATCTTAGCACCTTGAAGTTCGTGAATTTTGTTCTCTATCTGGCTCTTGTCTTCTGCAAAAATAATGGATGAAAAAATTGTTCCTTATTGAAAATAACGTATGTGAAATTCTGACAAACAAAAAGCCTACGTAGAGGAAGAAACATGAAAAGGAAATTGTAAAAATTGTTGCGGGATTCAGCAAAAATGCTTCTGACACCTTAAAGTTTGTGAAGTTTGCTCCCTATTTGGGTCCTGTCTTCTGCAAAAATAGCAAATACAAAATTGTTGATTTCTAAAAGTATGGAGTTACAATGACAAAGAAGCCCAGAAATATGCATAAAAAACATTGTGAAAATTGATGTGAAATTCGTCAGATAAATTTACACCTTTGTGAATTTTGTTCCCTATTCGGCTCCTGTCTTCTGCAAAAACAATGAATGGAAAATTGTTGATAACTAAAAGTATGGAATTCTAATTTTAAAAAAGCCCAGAAATATTTAAAGAAAACATTGCAAAAAATGATGTGTAATTCATCTGAAGAAAGTTACACCTTTGTGAATTTTGTTCCCTATTTGGCTCCTGTCTTCTGCAAAAATATTAGACAGAAAATTGTTGATTACAAGTAAGCAGTAATATTGATGACATGTTATGTTATGTACTATATGCAGAGAGTCAACTGTTACGATTGTTGTGAAATTCAGAAAACATTTGACGCCTTCATTGAGAATTCTGCTCTCTGACTGTAAGAATGGGAAAATTATTTTCCACATGCAAACTAGCTGCATGCCTGATTGACTGAATATTCAAAATTTCATTTCCTTGACCTATTAGTTAGAAAACTGACTGATAGATTAGTCAATTGATTGGCCGGTTGATTGGTTGGTTAGTTCATGAAAGGTGAACAGATGTTTGAAAAACATGAGAGTAAGAGCGTAAAAAGAGACTAGTATCAACACCTGATTGATGTTGGTTCTCTAGTAGAATCTTCCCTTCTGCAGACATGTATAAAAAGATACACGAAGAGATGAATAGATGGATGGATGGATGGGGGATTTGAATGAATGAATGGAAGAATGGATGAATTGATGAATGACTGGATGAAAGTCAAGTATACAAAGAATCCATAAAAATTACAATCTAGCAAGCATCAGCTAGGGGAGTCTGAATTTCAGAACCTTGTTGAAGCAGATTCCCTGGCATATTCTTGTCTTCTACTAAAATGATAATAATTTTATGAGTTAATGAATGATTGGCTTGATCAAGTGGAAAGCTGACAAGAATTTCAGTGGAAAACAGCGCAAGAATCAATGATTGCTAGAAACTTTGAGTGAAATGACTTTGACACCTTGTTGATATTTGTTCCCTTACAGGCTCCCCCTGTCTGCTTAGAAGTGGAAATGCAAGAGCAAAAATTACAGATGAATGCACAGAAAAGTTTGGATTAAAAGTGGTAAGAACTTTGGATTTATGAAATTTTCAACTTGAAATAATTATAACTTAAGAACAATAATGAACTGTTCTTAAAAAAGCTCTTTGCCAAAAGGTGATTTTTTTTTACAAGGAGTCCTGTCACCTTGTCGGTTCTACATATGGGTCCTCTCTTCTGTAGATATGGAAATGAATGAATGGATTAATGGATTATAAATGAATGAATGAATGAATGAATGAATGAATGGATGAATAAATGAATGAGAGAATGAATGAGAGAATGAAGTCTGATGGAGGTAAGAGCTCCATAGACAGAAATATTGCTTGACAGATTTCATGTAGTTGCTTGACGGATTTCATGTAGTTTGTCAGTTAGGAGAGAGTACCTGACAGTGCTAGTGTTGTTCCACATGGACCTACAATGTGGGGAAGTACCATTGAAGACTAAATTGTTGCTAATATATGCATATATATATATATATATATATATATATATATATATATATATATATATATATATATATATATATATATATATATATATATATATATATATATAGTGCAGATAACTTATTCAAACTTTAGTATTTGAAAAAGTGGAAATTCATTGAAGTGAGCAAAAAGCAGAAGGTTCACAGCCCCCCCTCCCCCCATGTTAGGAGAAATTCATGATCACTAAAATGACTTTTATTTGACACCTTGTTGATATTTGTTCTCGAACTGGCTCCCCTCGTCTGATTATGCAGAAATGCGGGAGGAAAATGGATCCATAAATGGACAGAAAAATGAGGATGAAAGTGGAAATGATTCAGGAGAAGAATATTACTTCAATTATCAAAACATGTATTTCACAAAAAAATCCATTGAAAGGTGTTATTCATTTTGACTAATTTTATCACCTTGTGGGATCCATATATGACTCCTCTCTTCTGCATATATGGACATGAGTGAATGACAGAATGAATGGATAAATGAATGATAGTATGAAAAATACATGTATTAATGGATGGTATAAAAAGATGGAGAAAGTGATAAAAAACCCTACATTAACCGATTTACATGACTTTGGGGGAAGTATTGTACCTGACAGTGCCAGTATTGTTCCACATGGACCTGCAATGTGGGTAGATAACAACTAAAATTGTGGCAGTACTGTATTGTTACTGACTCAAAGACTAAGTTTTAATATTAAACATCATTTTCTGACTAGTTATTTTCATTACAGAGTTGTAACAACGCTAGTCTCGGACCTAGTCTTGTGATCTCGTGAGACTAGGCCATTCCGCAATCAAGATGTAATGAGCAGACATCAGAAATTTTGACGTACGTGTTTTATCTGTTTTCAAGAGTCACTGTTCAAAGATTAAACTAGAGTTGAAAGCAATTTTGAAGGCAAATATGTGCTAGGAAGTGATAGAGGATTATGACAGAAGTGAAACTACCTGTGAGTAGGTGTGCTTTCAACACTGGAAAACAAACACATCATGGGCCATCACAACATGATGATGGAAGAAATGGAAAATTTGGAGTAAAGGAACAAAAAGTCAGACTCAAAACTTCTTTGTATAAAATTACTGGGCAAAAAAATGAGTACCTGGTAGGATATGAACTGGTATTATCCCACATGGGCCTAACAGGTGGTTGTGGAAGGAAGGAAAGTGACCAAAGCTCCATTTTAGTTAGCTTAATTTGATTAAATTTTGAGACAAACAGTAAAAGTGAAAAATGGATGATCATGAATGATTGGAATTAACTAGAAAATATGCTGAATATCTTAGAGAAGGTAGGTAAATGTAATGAAGAAACTGGAGAAAAATACATGTAGAAAGTGAAAGTAAATAAGTGAAAGTATGTGATTTGTATACCTGTGAGTGGGTGTACCCTCCACACTAGGTGAAGCATAGTGAGAAAGACATGACATGACAATGAAAAAAAATGACATGAATGATGGAAGGAATGAAGTGATGGCTGAATGACAGCAAAATGAGGTTCAGAATATGTTAAGTAATAAATTCACTTTTTTCCAATTTTAAAGTATCACAAATCTGCAGTTTATAAACTTTTAAGGTAGTTGAAGTATTTAAAAGGATGATTGTAAAAGAGAGTGTACCTTGCAGAGTATGAGTTATTTTCCCACATGGGCCTGAAACATGGGTGGATAGTAGGAGAGAGGAAATAGCTTATTGTCTTTATAACAATTTTATTTGTTGGGAAATTTTGATGCATTTGTAGGCATAAACAGCAAGAGGTGGTCAAGGCTTAGTGGCCATTTATTCCACTTTATGACACAAGGAGTCCTTATCTAAGCCTATTGTTTGAAGTTCTCATGACATGCATTCTGCTGGTAGGGCCTACATGTACACTGGATTGCTGTGTACCTTTTTGAAAGGGTAGTGATGTACCCTATTTTGTGGTTGCCAAATGTTATGTGAGATCTTATCATTAATAAAAACACTCCATATTTGGCAACTTAAATAAGGTGTTAGACCTGAGATCACAGTGTACTATAAAAGTCCGGTATTATGCAATACAACTTACACATACTGAAACTACAAGGCGCATTTAAACAAAAAAAAAAGGAGCAATGTACAGAAAATGAATAAGAATTGATGGAATATGATGGATGAATGAAGAAGATTGTATACATGTACTGTGTCATGTATATGCAGTGTATGAGATAAGAATAAAGAGTGAAGTGAAAGTACATGTACCTGTGCATGGGTGTGTTTTCCACACTGCAAGAAGGGAAAGTGAGGGAGAAAGTTCAGCATAGAGAGAGACAATGAAAGAGTGATGAAGGAGATGAATATATAATGCAGATAGAGCAGTACTTAAGCAAAACGTTTGAGAAGTTCTGTCCCCAGAGAAATTCTTTACACATGGTGGAGTTTGGAAATGGTCACATGATAACTCTACTGTGTAACAATACTGTAAGGCTGGATTGCACAGTAGACTGTACTACACTATAGCCTATCATACCTAACAGTAGTCAACATACTTGTAGTCTACAGACACATCCAGTACATGTAACACTAGTCTACTGTTCAGCAGTAATAGATATGACCTACTCCTGGCATCATTAGGTCAAGAATACTTAAATGTATGTTTTGAATGCAGCAAAGTAGACAAACAATGCCTAAAATGGTAGCTAAGTACATTGAGAACACTCTACATACAATGTACTTAGCAGGGTCATAGTGGGATTCAGCATGTATTATACCTGGTTTGATGGGTAGGTACATTTCCCAATTGAATTACACATATCAAGAGACAGCTGATTTTGAGGGCCTTGATGAACACGTGTAAAAACAGCCAGAAGGGACCTAAAGCTGTCCCATGGCACATCAATATGCAACTGTAAAAAGGTGTGATCAGATGCAAGTATGGGTTTTTCATGCAACTTTGCATCATTGTAGACTGGACATTCAGGATTTACGATTCTCACCATGATAAACTACATGTCACTGATTGTACATTCACAGTTTCACACACTACAACTGTACAAGACTGAGACCTTTTGACGTATTAAATACCTTTGACTTCTGTAGTCATGCCTTCTGCAGATGCACCATGGGAGGGAAGCAGGGGGAGGAGGCAGAAATGACAACATTGAAGCAACAGACAGTGAAGCAACACCAGAATGGCAAAACCCTGGGGGCCAGACGTGATTTTTCTTTCCAGGCCATGCTAATTTATTTTCCTTGAATGAGGGTGCCCCAATGCATAGTCCTGGGTCTCAGGCTTTTTTCCATAATTGCATTTTTCCAGGTAAGGAAAAAAATGAGAGCCAACAAATTAGACTAATGTGGCCTTATTACCCCCAACATTCGTCCAAGACTTTCAGGACCTGAAAAATATCAGTGGGGGAGGCCTACATTTGTAATTGTACAGAATATGCTGGATGTTGTTGACTGGACGACATTAGTTGGGAGGGAGCTGGCCTGTGGAGTCTGGCCCCCAGGGTAGAATAGCAACAGTGAAAGAGCAACGGAAACACTCAAAAACTACATGTAGCTTATATTGTGTCATTACAGATGTATAAGAAAATACTAAATCTCAAAGTAATACTAACACTGTGTGGTGCATTTTGTATCAAGCATACATTACTCAAGCACAATTAACAATGGTAATGACGTGTAGGCAGCGGACATTTTGTATAAATTGTTGATGCAAAATCAGGTTGGTTGGCACCATACAAGCCAGTTGAAATAAAGTTGCAATCACAGTTAATTTGTGTGTCATTTGATGGATGTCTAAGGTGCTATATTTCTTCTATTTTGATTTTCATCACAAGCAGTTTGATTAGTTCTCTCATGCACAGAATGATTTCAAATCAACTGACAAAAAACATGCATACAATTATGTTCATGGATGGGGATGGTGGGAGGGGGGCGACACTGCTGTACCACATGCTATGCTACAAACAATGATATGATTAAAACTGTATAATCCTGATGTGTAGGCATGCAAAAATAATGCAAACCACAACGATCAGGAACTCTACATTTTCAATTTGTAAAAACCACTGGGCACTGAGTTAGTTAGGAAACTAAGAAAAGCAAAATCTCTGTTCCAAGAACAATCCTCCATCAACATTCCAGACTTACTACATATAGAGATCCAAAGGTGAAAAGGGAGATGCAGTTTGAATGCGCGAGGGTTAGTGTTATGTAGAAGTTTGTTAATGAATGAGCAGGGTTAGTAAGAGCACTACAAGATTCCTGTTGGCTTGCTTTGTTTCTAAAGATAACTTATCAATCAACATGTAGAAATGTGTATGCTTAGTCTAATATCATAATAACCAAACAATGTTAACTTTTGTTTCTCAAACACCTAAGATTTTAGATCCCAATAAGTGGTACAGGTTTAGATTTTGAGGGAAAGCAATGGTTTGCTTTGATAAAGGAAACTTCCTTCAATGCCAAAAGCAACACTTTTTCTGTCTGACACTGAGTTCATTTATTGCATGTTCAGCTAGTGCTTTATCAATACCAAATTTTGAAAATGAGAATGTTTATGTGAATGAGAAACAAGTGTTTCCATTGATTTGGTCTGCAGCTTCTTGAAGAAAACACCGAGAAAGGTACCTGTGTCTTCCGTGTCTCTCGTTACGAGGCAAGTATTGCTCAGACTGTACCGACGGGGCGCTGGTGGTGCTGATTCTGGAGACGGTGCTGGCGCGTGACATCTCCGACACGTCGCTTATGTCACTGTCCACTGAAGCAGCATCAGGGCTCTGCCGACGTACTCGTGTCTGAAACAAGACAAAGTTTCTTCAGCAAGAGGCTTTGTATATTATGTATTGATGTACAACATTATGAGAGAGATCGCCTTTTAGGAAGAGTCAAACTACAACTATATCATTTTAAGATATAGAAGAAATTGATATCACCACACTTTTTTGTTACTGGGTAGCAAATATCTAACTATGTAAGTGTACGGTATGCCCTAAGTGCTGAAAACATGGCTGTAGGGTTTCTTATATCTGTCCCAACTACTCTGTAAAAAATCCTGAAATCATCTAAATCATAATACATATGTAGTTTTACGTCAAAGATTTTAAGGTATGCCCTTGGTGCTGAAAACATGACTGCGTGTTTTTCTTACGTCTGTACCAACTATACACTGTAAATATCCTGAAACAATCTAAATTACAATTCTAGGTTAGAAAGAATTTCAGATTCAATAGAGACAAATACATCCTGTTTAATACAGACTCCCAGGTATCTTTGACCCACTCTTTATATCCCATTTTCAGAAAATAAAACTTTTTAATATGCTTTTCCGTAGTAGTAGTAGTAGTAGTTTTGGAGGTGCAATGCCAACAAGTGGCTAACCCTTATTAACTGTTTATTGATGCACATAACCAGAACACATAATCAGTAACAAAATGGAGCTTGTTCCCGTCGTCAATTAGCATTTTTCCCAAACATGATATACAGTGAATTCCCTGAGATACTTAAGTACATGTTGGGGCTTTAAAATCAAAATTATAATATTATGTTGTTTGAACATTAATGAAAGAAATAATGCAAAAAATAAGAGTCTCAGAGAAAATCTTCAACTGTAGCGACTAACCACGGCAGGACTTTCCATGCCGGCATTAGTGGTGCGTTTGTACTCGTCCATCCTCAGTTTCACCTGTCGAGTCCGCTCGTCCATGGGTCCTGGAGGACCTGTAGGAAAAGCATCAAGGCATAGAGTTACAAATTGGCTATTTTGGGGTAAACTAAAGAATAGAACTTGGTAGAATATTGTTTTTTTAAAAGAGTGGGGCTCATTGTCATCAACTATACAAAGGGCATTCTCAAAGATAGCTTTGAACAATGCTTGTAGTTAAACTTTAAGGTTAGTTGTCAAAGACAATTCAGTGTAATATCTATGTGTGCTTGCAAAGAAAGTGTGTTATGCAAAAGGGTTGTTATAATCAGATCACAAAATGCAGTAGATAGTAACTTCTATCAGACAGACCTCTCGACTGCATGGGGATCTGCGGGAGCTGACGCTTGCGAGGCGTGTTGGGTGTTGACCCTGGTGAGAGATCCCGCATCCCATGGGTCGGGGAGGTGGGCTGGGACATGGACTTTGACCCACGTCGAGGCTGTAACCATAGAAACAGACAAAACTTGATATTATTTGTCACATCTGGCTCAACATATTTCAGTTTCTGTTGTTTGCACCACAGTATATGTAATCTTAACACATCACATGACTTAACAATAGTGGAGATATGCTGTAACTGATTTTTGTGAAGAAAAATAGTTCCCAAATTTACCTAGTAGACATTTTCTTCTATATTCTGCATTACAACATGGGTACAGTACTTTGACAGTGCGCCTCACAATTGTAACACTTTACTATCATCTACTGAAAATGCAGAAATGTTTGCAAGAGTGCATGTTGCTACGCAAACTTAAAACCATCGCAAAATTCCTTTTTCCTTCTACGGCAAATTCAAATCACTGCGAACTTAAATGCATTTATAGTATCTTGTATGTGGCGATGATGATGATGATAAAACTGACCCCAGTGGCGTAGGGCGACTGTCGCCCAGGTGATCGTGACCTCCTGGGGTGGTCCATCGTCCCGCCCATCATCCGATCCGGTGACATCCCACGACCGTCGCTCCTCCAGTCTTGCGCCGGAGAGCGTGATCGTGCCGAGCCACGGGATGGCGAACGCTGGCGAGCCATGTCTGCTTGGCGCTCTTGTTGATACAAGTAATCTAAGAAATTTGAAAAAAATGTAAGCTACATGTATTTCTTGAACACTGGATACTATTAATCATTTACTTTGATATGTACACTGGCTACGTGAGATATTAGTAATCTATGACCAGCAGAATACATAGCATCTTCCAATAACATATACAATAACCACTGTTTTCCATAAGTGAATCTACACATTGTGTAACTGTATTCTCTTCATTGCCCATGTTGAATTCACAACAATTAAAATATTGCAAGAAAGACAATGGAGAAAGAAGACAAAGAAAAAGAATTGCACTCAATAGGGCGTATACTGCATAAGTTATTACAAGTCAACACGACAGGGAACAACAGACGCTAAACTGGATGGTAAGTAAATGAGTGAGTTAGTAAATATAGAAATGGCCTATGAATTCTGTCTGTCTCAGAATTTCTACTAACAGAAGGTGTATGTAACCATGGTTACCTGTGTGACTGACAGGAGAGGCTGAGCGGGATCTGCGAGGCATCTGGTCCGGCACGGGCAGGTTATCGTCCAGCTGCTTGCTGCCGCGGTGGGGGCGGGGATACTCGTCTGGTAAATTACTCACTGCAGAACCCAAGACATCAACAACAGTCAGATATACATGTCGATAACATAACACTAGTGAAGCACTCCGAATTCCGTCATTATCCTGTAGGAATATCTTCACCAGAAAGCTATAAAGAATGCTTACAGGTATGGAAAGGTAGGGTGTGACCGATTGTTCGATGAAATAAAACTAGCTGGCTCCACGTACCTGAAAAGCTGGTGTGTTACACCAAAGGGTGACTTTACCAGCTAAACAGTACAGATATACAATGTCATGTAGATACATATTCCAAAATTCCTGATACTTTCCAATGTACATCTTGTCCACATAAAAACAAAGACTATAAGCAACAGAATGGTTAGCTTGCGCGGTACTGCAATGCACTCAAACTGCAGCATTTCTAACTGAAAATCGGTCAAACTACTGCAATGGATAGATGTAAATAACATTAGTATAGAGCTCTGAGTTCCTTGATCATCTTTAGTCTCCCCAGATGTTCCTTATACAGACAATCAAACTTTCTTGGCATCTCTTTCATTTTCTTAATGAGTACTGTGGTACTTTTTAGGTTCCTATGATGATGGCAATGATGTGCTAAATTCTCTTCGTATGAATGTTTTGTTTGATTTTGAGTACAGAAATATTGAGTTTGTGACTTGGTAGCAAATATTACCTAGAAAAAAAAAAAAGGTACGTCCTTGGTGCTAAAACATGACTGTAGGGTTTTTATATCATTCTGTACTTAATACTCCTGAAATCATCTAAAAAATGAATAGTTTTAGGTTGAAGATTTTTAGGTTTGAGGTATGCCCTTGTTGCTGAAAATATGACTCCATGTTTTTCTTACATCTGTACCAAATACTCTCTGTAAATATCCTTAAACAACCTGTAAATTATCCTATAAATATTCTCTGTAAATATTCTGAAATAATTTTAGGTTGAAGAATTTCAGGTTTGATGTAATTGGTGATGACAACATGGCTTCATGATTTCCAAACATCAGTCCCAGATATACTTTCTAAAAAAATTCTGAAATCAACTAAATTACGATATTTTCATGTTGAAGCATTTATGGGTATAAGGTATGGTACTGAAAACATGGCTGCAATGCTTTTATATCCAAAAAATCATGATATCATTTTGATTAGAATACTTTTAGGTTGAAGATGTATAAGAGATAGGTATCTCCTTGGTGCTGAATACACCATTGCAGTGTTAGTTATATCTGTACCATTTATACTCTTTTGAATCCTTTCAACATCATCTGGTATCATCTATATCACAACACTTTAAGTTGAAGAGCATTTATGTCTAGATTTCTAAGGATATAACATGTCCATAGTTCTGAAAACATGGATTTAAGGTTATGTATACTGTACCAATAACTAATGGAAAACATGATTTTTCATGCACTTGGATAGCAGCAAATGCTTTGGACCAGAGAAGAATTTTTAAATAAAAATTGACAGGCTTCCTTGTGATAAATCTGGGTAAAATCAAGGTATGGGGTGAGCAAGAGTTTTTTTCTTGCATTCACCCTGCTTGGATCATACCAAAGCCTTGAAGTAGAAGTTGAACAGTCTCTAATCACTACTAAGTGGACCAGCCATCTACTGTAGTGGCCTATGTGGTCAAGCAGCTACAGACACGTTGAACAAGTCTTCTTTGTTACACAACCTTCTTCAGTTAACACTTCGATGACCATCTGTCGCCTTCATTAATACAAAATGAAACAAATACTATCGGTGTGACATGAACTAGACAGAGTCAGTGCAATCTGAACTTAACCTATAGTATTGTGACGTAATTACTTCACATTGGAATGTTCTCAAACGTGATAAGTTAAGCATCCTTGCTGCTTTGTGACATAGCTGCAAGGATGTGGTCCCTTGTGGAAACATGTGTGAACATGATTGAGTCTATCTAGTCATCAAAAGAATTAAAGAAGGCTGTGTAAGGAAGGCTATGGAACAACTGGACATCCCTTAGCCTACAGGAGAGGATAACCCTGGCTAGGGAGAGACGAACTTGGAGGCAACTCTCTATCATCATGGCTACCTTGTCCCTGCAACAACCTGGAGGTCAAGGGACTAGGTAGGTAGGTAGGGTGTAGCGAAGAATTGATCAACTGATCTACCAACCTGATTTACGGAGCTACAGACACTAATAAAAGGGTACTGCCCCTCTACACTGAAAGATATAAGAGGCGTTTTAACTCCTGGCTTACCACTATTTCTGTAGGAGCCAGATGGCCCTCTTCTGTTGTTTCCTGGAGGACCGTACATGTCCATGTCGTGAGACCGGCGCCGGGCGTGGTGGTGAGGGTTACGACCGTAGTCCATGATGGTGCCGTAGCCTGAATTGGTCATGCTGACGTCATCCCTCCGCATTCCGGCATTGGCCAGTTCAGCTGTGGGGTCAGAGGGCAAAGGTTAGCAATGGTAAAGACTGAAATCCCCATCTTGCACTAGCATAAGACCTTTCATAATAAAAACAGTAAAAATTGACACCAGTCAACATCTAAAAATACTGACCCCAGTCAACATCTGAAATTATAACAGATCCTAGTGTATGAGGTAACACATTATATAAATGATTTAGGCAAACAAGAAAACTAGTCTTATAAAAGGTTCCATATGAGATCCTTATAGAGTTAAGCACATGTACTTGTGCATAAAGTCCGTAACCTGGACAGCTTGGGCATCAAGACTCTCCTTTAAAAGCCTGTCATATGGGGCTGTCTCCTTGAATTTTTTTCTATCGAAGTCATTGTTTGAAAGCCTGTTATGATACTTTTCATTGTTGAGTAATTTGTCATTTTAAGCTTACGAAAATACATTTTTTGTAATTTCATGTAATGAAGTTCAGATATTTTTTTACGAATGCAGGGGAGAACCATTTTCTGTCCCAACAAGTAAATTTCTGTCCTGACAAGAAGTGGTGGGTCTTCGAGACAGCCATGCTGTTATTTCATACTTACCACTATTTCTGTAGGAGCCAGATGGCCCACAGAATATTCTTCACAACTGAGAAAAGACTCAAACGGACTTGAACAATATCACATTAAGTTACATTAAGAGCCCTGCAACAGAGACACAAATACAATTCATCAGCAAAAACGACAGGGCAGCTGTAACAACCACGGGGCGGCTGTAATAACCACAGGGCAACTGTAACAACCACGGGGCAGCTATAACAACCACAGGGCAACTGTAACAACCACGGGGCAGCTGTAACAACCACAGGGCAGCTGTAACAACCACAGGGCAGCTGTAACAACCACGGGGCAGCTGTAACAACCACGGGGCAGCTGTAACAACCACGGGGCAGCTGTAACAACCACGGGGCAGCTGTAACAACCACGGGGCAGCTGTAACAACCACAGGGCAGCTGTAACAACCATGGGTCAGCTGTAACACACTAGACAGGACAGGACAAACTATAGGGGACAGAACCGAGGGTCACCTGGTGGAAAGCACAGGACATCAAAGTCAAAGTCGGAAATATCACTGTCACTTGGTGTTTTGTTTGGAGGTGGGGGGTGGAGGTACTCTTGTCTGGCTTCTGGAAATGATGATGATGATGATGATGACTTAGTCACAAGACATGATGAGGTTGTACAAAGGGAAATGAGATGGCATGGAGGGGTACAATTGAGGCTAGATACATTTGGTTGAGATGGCTTTAAAACAACTGGCACAGTCACACAAATTTACTAATGGTTCATAGTAACTAAATAAACAATGCGGTGTATTCAGTATCACCAGAGGTACCAGCCTGACCACGTATAAGATTGCCTGACGGCAGAATGTCGGAGGGTGATCAAACCCACAGGAAGGCTACAACCTAGCGTCGTGCAGAATACACCGTGTTGTATTTCATTTATGTTGTACTACCAGAGAAAACATGTTTCAATGCTAACTGCGCCAGCAACTTATCACTCAGTCCAGGACATTGTTTATATTAAAAAAATTATCACCGCCCAGGCATGACACTGGTCACAATAGACATGTGGTGGCTACAGGCAGGATTCATACCGGTAACTCTAAGGTCAATGGCAAACTGATTTAAGGGATCACTAAACAGGGGTGGTCCTTATACCCCCTTCACATTAGGCGCGATTCGATCGGACGACGAGTCTGCGAGCTCTAATTTACGAGGAGGCATGACCCTGATGCCGACGAAGAAATGGCTGAGTTCCCCCTTCCCGTCAGGGTCATGCCTCCTCGTAATTTAGACCTCGCAGACTCATCGTCCGATCGAATCGCGCCTAATGTGAAGGGGGTATTATGCAGAGGTGGCCCCCAGGACAGATCTGACTGTAGTATCAAGTACATTTTAACAGTTTAAGCCTCATTTCTAACATAAGAAAACTTCACCTTCATCCAAGAAGTCGAGGACGCTTGCGTGGCGCCCGGGGGTGGTGTTCTTCCTCCGTGTGGGGCTGGGCGGGGGCAGGGCATTCTTACGCTGGTCAAGCACGTACCAGTGTTGTTCATCGTCCAATGGCGCTGTTTCCAGATCCAACAACACCTAGAAACAATTCACAGAAAGTTAGAATTTAGTTCACAAAATGTAAGGTGTGAAATAAGGAATAATAAGTATAATCAATCAAATAGGACCTTGAATCAAGTGATGATGCATGGCAGTTGCAACACTAGATCACCTTTATCCGTAGACTAACCTATATCTGTTTTTTTTTTTCAAAAGAGGGTACTAATATTTAGGGGTATCAAACAGACGGACGGTGGTTTTAAACTGCAGTATCTTAAAAATACTGCAAATTGAAACCATGGTTGGTCGACTTGATATCCTGGAATACCATGTTTTGAAAAACAACGGATATAGGATACGCCGCGGATAAAGGTGAACTAGCGTTAGATACCTCTTAATCGGATGTTCTATTTTCAAAACAGGTCCTTCAATTTTTTGGCTCTGGTAACCCCAAGACCTTTGACTGTGCTGAAAACTTGTATGAGCACATTAGTATCTTTTCCTCACATTACAAATATAATCCTTTTCTTATCAAAATGTCATTAATTGTGACACATAAAGTTCACCATGAATATATTTATGAGCCTGCATAAGGCATTGAGGACTTTGAAAACATTTTATCCATTCACACTATATCATCTTGTTTCTCTATTCATTATGTTTAAAGAAGGTGAATGGAGTTAGAGAGACATACAAAATTGTTATGGAATTGTGCAGTGTCCATATGAATTGTCCTGATGACCTGTTCAAAACTCTATTTGAAATGCTACATACGGCATAAAGATTTAACCAGCTTTGATAGTTAGAATCCTGCACATTTATATATATATACAACAACAGACATGTCTATACAAGTCCCATGCCCCACTCCCCACCAACTGGTTTTCTTATGATACAATCAAACAGTCACCTACTATAACCCCCCGTATCCCAACATACAGCTAGCCTTTCTAGAATTTCATGACTCAAGCAGCCTTAAATGACGGCCCATCTTTGTTCCCGACCCTCTCCTCTATACTTGCATACAATCCCTGTGCCCCCCTCCCCACCAACTGGTTTTCTTATTATACAATCACATAGTCATAGACTCACACGTAGCCCAACACACAGCTAACCTTTCTAGAATTTCATGACTCAAGCAGCCTTAAATGACGGCCCATCTTTGTTCCCGACCCCCTCCTCTATGCTTGCATACAAGCCCCATGCCCCCCTCCCCACCAACTGGTTATACAATCACACAGTCACAGACTATAAGCCCCCGTAGCCCAACATACAGCTAACCTTTCTAGAATTTCATGACTCAAGCAGCCTTAAATGACGGCCCATCTTTGTTCCCAACCCCCTCCTCTATGCTTGCACATATGGGCCGTATACTATCCATCTGCATTGCCATCCAATCAAGCAAAATCATTACCCTCGGTTTCCTGACCCTCCCCAATTCCATTAACCGTCCCAGACATCCAGCCAAGAGGTCACCAGCTGTTTCTACATCCTTCCTTTTCCTTCCATCCTCCTCTCATTCCTTCTTTCCTTCCCCCCATCTTCCACTAGCAGACTGTACTTAAACTACGCCCTACCTGTCCGTACATTTGACTATTAAATAGTTGACTCGTAAACAGGTACGCCGCCAGACGCCATAACATTGGCGTGATGCCAGGGCCTCGTCACATGACCGTATCCCATCTGCCCCTTCTACGGGGGTCAATCCAGGTGATCAACACATTTTTAAGACACCAATAATGAAGACGTCTTTCCGAATAACTGTTGTAGTTTTTAAATACAGTAAAGACTTTTAAAAACTCAATGGTCTATAACATATGGACGTTATATCTATTGGCATTTTCAGCAATATAAACAGAACGCAGCTAATTCAACCAACACTAAATGACTATCATTCCGAAGGCTTAATAGTCAATTCAATATTGCTGTGGCGGACTTTCTATTTGTAGCAAATCAATACAAACGTGGTCAGGACAATACATCATATATTACTAAAGCGGTTATTGTTAAACATGTCAGAGGTTATTAGGGAATAGATCATTTAATACAGTCCCATATTGGATATCTATCAATAACGGTAATGCAAGGCCAATATATTTGGACCTTAACAACGGAGGTCAATTTGCATTAGATTTTATGAAGTATTATTGTATTGGATACAACGTTCAACATTGGTAAAAAGCACAGAGAAGCTTGTGTCAAAACTATTGAAGTAGAGAACAATATTATCCAACAGATAAATGCAAGAAAAATATACCTATTTGCCAGTTAGTTGATCAAATGTAATCACTAAATGGTAAATTGGACATAGTAAAAGTAGAAGGAAACAAACCTACGATCCAACACCCCAACATAAGGTTTAGAATTAGGGCTTGTGCGAACATAGGTGTGTAACCAAAAAACAGTTGCGGTAGCATTTTTATAATCATAATTAGCCTGAAGTGTCCTATATTGTTGAAGTATCAGGTTACAAAATTGTTCAAGTTGCTGGACTGCGCAACATTTTTTTCCATTATTGTTTTTCATAATATTTGCATTAGCATTTAATTCATCAGAAAACACAGTGGCTGAACATAATGTAGGTGTCATGTAAATGTTGTTGTCACACTGATGCCACCTACTGACTATCTGCAGTACTACAGTTGTTTGTAGCCTTGCAAAGATTGCTTGTACATTGATACCAGCCAGAACTTCCTTGTAGAATGCTGACGATGTCTTTAACTTCTAAATTATTTGAACTACTGTAATTGCAGAAACTTTCGCAGTGGTTTAATGTTCGGGGTTTTCACGGTGACCTCTCTACCGCGAATTCAAAACCACCACAAACATTTTTCCATGGCAGTAAGAGACTACAGTGCATGGTGCTACTGCGAACTTAAAACCACCACGAAAAGTCCTTTGTCACATTACCACAAGATTAAATCCCCACAAACTTAAATGCATTTACAGTAACTGATTTTCACCGACATCACCATGTCTGATCCAATAAGTGCAAATAACAGCCGCTACAGATGTAACAACTGCTAACGGGCAACATTGTCATTGATTCCGACTCTCATTTCTACTAATCTTAGCAAACTTCAGTCACAGACCTACGCTAAGATTTCCAGGAAAAGAAAACTTCAAAAACAAGCCCTACGGATTTCAAAGCTGTCAAAGAGTCCACACAAATGCCACACAACAAAGCCCAGTCCACCTACACTGAGTATATCAGACTGCCCCAAGGGAATAGGGTATGTACATGTATATTATAAGATCGGCACATGACTTCAAATGTGTTTATCACATGGCCAGTACATGTGACTCCGGCACAAAACATCTAGTTTGTAGTGTAGCTTTTTGTGAAAAGGTCATTTTATTTATTTATTTATTTATTGATCTTTTAGGGTAGTCCCTTCAGTTAACGTAGTAACTGATTTCCAAGGGAGCCCTATATACATGTTCGCACATGTCCGCACAACGACGGGTTATACCGCCCCTTACGGGGTGACACACCCGTCCGGGTGAATGATGTAGATCACCATGTGGCTGATACGAGACAGAGGTCGCCAGGCCTCCATCCGGGTGATTTGAAGTGAATCACCAACTTCCGACAGAAGAATTTGCACCAACGCACACCGCACCATCGCACGTGTGGGGGTTCTTTAACGTGCATGGGGTATGGCTCTCCCCATACACGGGACCTCCATTTAAGGGGGCACACACCAGTTTATTTGGGGGTTCAAATGGAGGCGGCACACCCTCAAGTCTAGCGACCATCTCTTCCAGGGAATTATCCTGAAGGAAAATAACTGTATATGGGGTGAGAGGATATACCTTCAGCTACAAGAACAACTGAGTTTCGATCCTTCAACTTCTCTAATTTTGAAAAATTATAGGGAAAAAACATTATTTTCATGTCAAAAATGATGCACAAAATCGGGCATTTTCGCATTGGATAAAACAGATGAAGAAGATTTTTCCGGCAAGCACGACTGATACTGCCAGAAAGAGGAAAATCTAAAGACTAATCCAGCCAATTATAAAGAAAATTCTAGTACTACAGTTTTTTTAATCATCCACGGCGCGCGGCATTGCAACTTTGCTTGACACAGCGCTACAGAGGTAAATCTAGGTCACCGGCCTCTTTACATTCAGGCGTAGGGATATCGCGGAAGCAACGCGCGGACCAAAACACAATTTGCACCAAAAACACACCATTTCCTACGCTTTTCAGCAATGTAACCGTTTAATGTCATTTCGCAGGAAATAATGAGAAATGTCAACTCAAACATGGGCCCTCGGAAGCCTTTCGTCACTTTTTGGTCGCGGACTACCACGGACCCCGGTCGCGGAAGAACTGGGGTGTGCACCGTTAATATATGCAAATTATGATTAATATTGTCCATGACTTTAAAAAGTTATACTATATAATCATGCCAAGTTTGACTTGTCTGCGACTTTTCTTTCTCGAGTAACAGGTGGTTGAAAGTTGCGGTGTCGGAAGGCTGTTTTTGCGCCTCCAGGATGGTATACCATTCAATGCGCATAATAGCAATTACGTCACAATGAGCTTGTCCTATGGAAGAGGTTTTAGGCTATCAATACGTACTAAATAAAGAGTTATGGCCATGAAAAGGAATGACAGAGGGGTGCTCTTGTGATGGAGCACACTTTCCTCCTATTTCTGACTGGAACAAACGGTGTAAACCTCTTAGAACATATTTGAGTTCGTGACGTCACAATACCTGCCGCTGGCCTATGTTCTGAAGTGACAACGATGCAGTTTTAAGTTCCGCGCTATAACGGAAAGCACTTGAAATGTTAATTTTTGGTCATATCGGGTAGAGAATAGACCTAGCTTTCCCGTCCAAGCGTTTCCGTTGGCAAGACTCCTTTTATTTCGTAGAAAAATGAAGTTAAATGTTGTACCTTTGGTAAAGATGGAGGTCTGTGCTGCACTTCTTGCGGCTATGAAGGTATAAACGGGCATCTGCTAAGATAAGGCTGTACAGTTTGGTGTCGGTCTCGGTGAGATAAAGAAGCCTTGGGATGTGTCTTCGGATAAGTGCAACTTATTTGTGTTAAGGCCGAGAACTAGCGCCACACCGAACTTGACACTTGATTCGGAAGGAAAGTGCGAAAGTGACGTCATCGGGGCCTTTTTTCATTGGGAAATGCCTGCTTCTCAATGTAGGAGCAATTGTGAAACGTTCAAATGCGATTTCAAAGTGCCCAAGAGGTACTGTAGTTTAAACAACAATGTTTCGGTAGGTTTTATGCAATCTATGCTTAGCACACACACTTCGAAGGCTACGCGACCTTGTTTGGGGGGGGGGGGCGTGGGAGGGGGGCAAATCCACCCATTATATGACAGTGTAGAATCATATCAAAACCTGCGAAATCCGGCTTTTTTTCAGTCAGATACGATCGGGGCTATACACTTTCATGGGAAAAATGCAATTTGTTGGCTATTATCACTAATACTTTTTTCAGGATGGGTGCTTTTAAGGGGGCACACACCAGTTTATTTGGGGGTTCAAATGGAGGCGGCACACCCTCAAGTCTAGCGACCATCTCTTCCAGGGAATTATCCTGAAGGAAAATAACTGTATATGGGGTGAGAGGATATACCTTCAGCTACAAGACCAACTGAGTTTCGATCCTTCAACTTCTCTAATTTTGAAAAATTATAGGGAAAAAACATTATTTTCATGTCAAAAATGATGCACAAAATCGGGCATTTTCGCATTGGATAAAACAGATGAAGAAGATTTTTCCGGCAAGCACGACTGATACTGCCAGAAAGAGGAAAATCTAAAGACTAATCCAGCCAATTATAAAGAAAATTCTAGTACTACAGTTTTTTTAATCATCCACGGCGCGCGGCATTGCAACTTTGCTTGACACAGCGCTACAGAGGTAAATCTAGGTCACCGGCCTCTTTACATTCAGGCGTAGGGATATCGCGGAAGCAACGCGCGGACCAAAACACAATTTGCACCAAAAACACACCATTTCCTACGCTTTTCAGCAATGTAACCGTTTAATGTCATTTCGCAGGAAATAATGAGAAATGTCAACTCAAACATGGGCCCTTGGAAGCCTTTCGTCACTTTTTGGTCGCGGACTACCACGGACCCCGGTCGCGGAAGAACTGGGGTGTGCACCGTTAACGTCCTATCCGAGGGACGACTCATTTTTCACTTGAGTAAAGTGAGGAAAGTCGTGTAAAGTGCCTTTCCCAAGGGCACAAGACCGGCAACACGGCAGGCGGATTCGAACCGGCGACCTCTCGGTCACGGGCCGAATACACTACCACTGTGCTACGCGGCCCCACAATTAATCAACTAGTTCATCAGAGTATTTTATCATCAAAGGAAGGCACATGAAAAGGACAATGTCCTTAGGCTATGTATATATATATATATATATATATACATATAGCTAGATCTTCTGTTTGTTATTCATGAAAGATTCCTCTTCAAAGCAACCATTTCTTACGAATGACGCTGTTGTTTGATTTTTGCAAGGTGACCATCAAATATTGCTCAATTTGCTGCAGTTATTACTCTGTAATAATGGTACTGGAGGTCATGTTTTCTGCATTTTTACCTGTATTTTTTTGCCTGAAAACAGGATACTAAATAAAGTGGCAAAATCAGCCTCTTATGATTTTCACAGGAAACCGAAAATTTCAGATGCCATTTCTATTCCTTTCGATATCGAAAAGTTATTAGGTCTAGTTTCATGCGGTAGGCATTGGTATAAAATACTTTGTCCACGGAAAAAGCACAGAGTGAGGCAAACTTCACAGAAACATTACTTATAGTTCACTTAGTGCCAAGTTAAAAAAAAAGTTACATTGATCACAGCATAATTCACACAGGATATGGGTAAATGCATAACTTGGGGTGTTGGATAGATGCAGATTCTTTAGTATTTATCTTAAGACCCTGGGAGGTGGCTTTCTGATTTCCTATTCCCTTCCTTCATCCCATTCATAGCACAGCTCTTCTATAAGCTTCTCTCCATCATCCACGCTGGCTTCACTCACACAACAAATGTGATTTTGTGACCTTTACAACATTAGTTCACATGGACTGCTCTTAACTATCTCTACTGCCTAACACCAGAACCAATACAAATCTCATGCCAAAGACTACTAGAGCATTCCCTGGATAAGGTTAAAATGCCAAAACAATGAGATTATGGAGTGCTATTAATATAGTTTCCGTCTTGCTCCTTGAATGCATCTTACACCCTCTTTTGTTTGAAAAAGGCCAGGCCCCCTCCCCAAGGGTTGGTTCCATTATCAAACATGGCCATTTGGCACGCATCATTTCACCCTGTGGATTTGCTCATCGTTGCGCATCACTCTTAAACTAACTATCAACTTGAAGTCATTATATTGTTTTATGGTGCATTTACACACTCCATATGAATATTTTCTTCAAAACAAAACAAAAAGGACTTAAAGTGATATCATGGTTATGACAGAGACAACAGACACCATGTGGTGCTAGTTCACCTTTGTCCGCGGGGTGACCTTTATCCGTTGTCTTTAAGAACAGCACATTTTGGAGTATTAAGTCTGCGGACTGTGGTTTAAGATTTGCAATATTTTCAAAATGTTCCGATTTGAAACTACCGTCCAGACTTCATATCCCCAAATACACTTTTTCTAGAAACAACGGATATAAGTCACCCTCGGATAAAGGTGAACCAGCGTTACAGTATTCACAGGTTTCCTGTACTGGGGAAACTGACCTACCTCTTTTCGACAAGCACAATGAACAGTGGACTACGGCTTAACATTTTGTCCTTTAATACAACAACTATTTCTGGTAGCAATCCTAGCATGCATGTCCCGTAAGTAACAACAGCCAGGATTTGAACTCCCGTCCAGAGGCCGTCACTAACCACACTTAGATGGTATTCTGTAGATAACGATTTCATCTATTTCATTCATTCAGTTTTACCACATTTGTGGAAGGCTTGACATAACAGGTGACTATCACCTTTTGCAAGATGTCAACCAAGAGACCACACTTCAGGTTTGATCCACCCACACAGGGAAGGACCCCTACTCTTTTTGATAAGTGCTGGCTTCTTAAACATGCTCGAGGTGTGGCTCTCCCTGAACACGGACCTACATGTCCTATCCAAGGGATGGCCCTAGCCAAAGCTAGGTACTAATTTTTCACCTGAGTGAAGTGAGGACAGTTGCGTAAAGTGCTTTTCCACACATGATTGGTGACATGGCAAGTTTCAAACTAGGGACCTCTTAGGCCTGAGCCCAAAGCACTGCCGATTACGCCACACAATCTGACACACTGAATGGAAATCCTTGAGTTTGTTCCTGAAGTTTGCAACTTTCAAGGTTTCCTGGTATCAATAATCAATGTCCACTCCATACAGAGTTACATGGCAATAGAGGGATACTCATTAAAGTCTGTCAAGGGACATCTCTTTGAATTATTCAACAGTACTTTGTGAAAGTGACAAGAAATGTCTATTGACGTCTAAAGCAGTGGAAGACAAAACACATTTTATTCCCTATATTTTGTTCCATCACGATGAAAAACCAAATTAATCAAAGAAGCCATCACAACCTATCCCAATTTTCACAGCCACTTTTTTTTAAAAATCACTCAAACTGCAAATCGTAGAATCAAACAGTAGGGCTTTTTTCCACGAAAGACAGATCATACTGGAAAAACTGTATAATGTATTGTACCTCACCGGTGTAAACCAGATGTACTATGTATGTATGTCTGTACTGTACTCCTCTGCTTCCAAAATAGAAGCCAAACCAAACCTGATACAGCCAACAATAGCACTTAATGAGTATAGTCTCTTTTTCCAATAATGTCAATCATTGTCTTTGTCACATGTATGTCTCCTATGCCTCTACCTTGCAATCAGCCTTTAGGCAAGAACTTGCAAATTACATGTAACTATTATCATTGAATCAGAGGCATAGAAAGTTATCATCACTATTGCAAAATGTGTTTTACCTAGTACTAAAAATAAGCCCACTACATGCTTATGTACATCTTTCTGATCAAAAGGTTGAACCTCAGACTAACAGGAAAGCATGACACTTTTTTGTTCCATGTAGTTGTACAATGCAGATATGCTACGGCTTGCATGTTTGGTCAAGCACACCAGAGGACACCAGAGTAGAGGAATATACTCTACTCGATATATGTGTTGGCTTCTTTAACATAAACATGTGACGCCTTAAACTTGAAGATTCCTGAAGTGAGGGGTGGCCTTTACGTCACCATCTAAAATGATGAATAAATATAATGCAATCCCATACAACAAGTCCAGGTTGGGGCTGACATTGCTACAATTGAACTTTACAGTGTTGCTAAATACAATGTATAAAGTTCCGGCCTCAACCATATTCCTATCTTCCTGCAATCAACTGCACACAAGGATAAAACATTCCTTCTTTGACAGCTCTATATAGTGAGTCACATGACTAAGCTATAAAACAGTGATAACATTTCCTAGTGTAGTTACAGCAAATCAAGGTTGCCCTTATACCTCTTCGCGGTAAACCTTTGCATAAAATTGATAGCATTTCAATTCGTGCTGCATAACTCAATAAAAAACATGCGGAAACCCATACGGCGTAGACATTTTGATTACCGTCGTAAAATGCCATCATCTAGTTTGTCACATACGTTTCCAGATCGCATGTTGCAGTATTCCAGCCAGCCTGACAATTTTTTCTGTCCCCTGGATTTTGAATAAAAGTCCAAAAGGGTCCAGGAGCATGCTCCCCCAGGAAAATTTTTTAATCTGACCTTCTAAAATGCTATTTCCCTTATTTTGCAGACTCAGCTTGGTTCAATCAACATCTTTACATGCTGAATTTGTCTGTCACAGAGGATGGAATGGGCAAAATTTTTGTCCATACCAGGGTTGTAGCTAGCCTGAAATCATTTTCCGTCCCCTCAATTTTCAAAATTTTGAAATTTAGATCCTCTTAAATACTATTTCCTTCATTTGAGATAAAAATTTTGCTGGTTGATTAAGCTGTTCAACAGCATCTGTTTTGCTTGAAAATTAAACAAGAGAGACAGTTTCATTTTATCTTTACATTTTTGTTCGTCACAGAGGGCGAAATGGGTAATTTTTTTTCCCGTCACCAGCTGCAAAATTCTGTCAAAGGACGGAAGGACAGATGCTGGCGTCTGTACCCAGCTCAAAATTCTGCCAAAGGACGGATGGTGGCTAGAACCCTGGTGCCATGTTGACAAGCCAAGCCATTCCTGTTTGCCATGCGGACGATGTAGCCATTGACGCACTCGGGGTAGTGATTGTGACGACATTTGACACCAAACTTAATCACAGGCGATAGGACACCTGAAATATGATACCAGTGTGATGACTTCTTGGCAACAGTATCATAACCTGGGCTACATTGTGCTATATCTTAAGCCTTATCGTGTCACATCTTTAACGACGTACAGACGAAGATACGACCCAGTTGCCCATTGAAACACTAATACATGCCAGAACATATCATAAATCATATACGGTAATTCTTGTAAATTCTGTAGTGGTTTTAGGTTGCCATTTTTGCAGTTATCCCTTCACTGCAAAATAAAAACCACCATTGCTGTACAGTAGGTGACTATCGCGGAATTACGAACTTTAAACCTATATACATACGTGAACACTCCATTTATTTCTTACCACAAAATTAAATCCCCCAAAACTTGAGGGCATTTTCAGCACTAAAGCATTGATGAAAGTTAGACATCCAGGTAATAATATTACACACATACACAAGTTATTCAAAATGTCTGACATTGGAAAGAGTCATTTCTGATAACATGAAGTACTATCTTTTGTCAGCATCCATATTTCGTAAACGTGCCTCTGTGTATGAGGAAGATTTAGGCACATAAAAGAACCCAACACACTTATCAAGAAGAGTAGGGGTGACAGTGTGCTAGGGCCCATTACATTAGCAGTAGTAAAGCCACATTGCAATAACACTAGCTAGCCCCTTGCTTCATCTTCATTGAGAATGACTGGTATATATCCTTACAGCTAGCGACATATGAGTTGTATGGCCACAAGTCCCATCTGTATGCATGACTGATATGGATTGATGTAAGGACGATATTACATGTCTGAGAATGCCATTAAATAGAAAGAATGGGTATATAGGGAGGCAGCGTGGTACATGTAATATTGTCTGTCTTGGCTGTAAATAAATGTGAGGGGTGTGTGGGGAAATCAAGGAACAAGCCAAGGGCAAATAAAGACAGCAGAAAAGGTCAACAGAAATAGAGGAGAAAGGCAGAGGATGGGGGTAAAAGGGAAATATGGAAAGATGGAAGAAGGGAAGTAGAGAAGTAGAAGGAGGAAAATGCAAGGGCAAATACAAGATATGAAAGTTCAATAGAAATAGAGGAGAAAAACAGAGGATGGGGTAGAAGGAAAACATGAAAAGAAAGAAAGAAGGCAGGTAGTAGAGAAGGAAGAGAAAGCAAGGGCAAGTACAGGATGAAAGCTCAATAGAAATACAAGAGAAAACAAGAGGATGGGGGTAGAAGGAAAACATGAAAAGGTGGAAGAAGGGAAGTACCGGTAGAGAAGGAGAAGCAAGGGAGGAATCAAGATAAAAGATAGAATCAATGAGGATAGATTATTCAATAGAAATAGAGAAGAGTAGAGGATGAAGGTAGAAGAAAACATGAAGTAGAGAAGAAGGAAAAGTAAGTAAGGAATCAAGGGAATACACGGCGGCCACTTCACCATAAACTTAAAACCACCGCGAACATTCATCCATGGCAGTAAGACACTACAGTGCATGGTGTTACCGCAAACTTGAAACCACTGCTAACAGTCCTTTTTCCCGCTATCGCAAAATTAAATCCTCGCAAACTTAAATGAATTCACAGTACATGATTGTGAAAAGAATACAAAATACATTTAGGTATCAGTCTGGCGATTCTGCAATTGGCTTAAAGGCAAAGGTCAATGCTAACATATCCTTAGGCACCACCTCAAAGTAGGCTTACAAAATGTCATTATTATATCGGTAAAGCCACAAAGGGAAAGGTGAACAGCAACAGTAGATTTAATATAAGACAAAACTAAGTACAGGAAAAGGTTAGGTGCCCTGACTTGTGGCTGGGATTTAAGAATGTCACGCACGTTCTCTGTCAACAAATGCCAAATCCATTTCCCTAGCTTATATAATAAACCAACCACTGGTGATCCTGTTGTATTCTGGGTGCCTAAAATAGTATTCTAAAGGTTAAAACATGCAAGCAACAATTCAAGAATAATAAAAGAAATGAATACCCAGACAACATGCATTAGGCCACACCAATTTAATTTCTTGGTTCACGGATTTTTTCATAAAAAATATGGAGCGAGAGGGCGAAATAAAAATGAAAATAAAAATTGTAAAATGGTTGGGGTAAAGGTAACGGCTAATCCAAAACATAAAGAAAAAAAGTTTTCAGCTTGAAAAAAGTACAAAAACACTATTATTGTACAGTAACAGCACTTGTACCCACACTTTAAATAGCTTATAATATAAAGGCCAATTTGCTACACCAGAAAGCTGGTGAATGGTTTCATTACTGGTGAAAATTTGCTGAGTGGTAATTTTTATTTTTATTTTTTTTTTCCAAAAAAAAGGAGCGAGCGAATCCGTGAACCAAGAAATTAAATTGGTGTGGCCTTATATATATGAAATTTCTAAGGTTTGATTTTAGGCCATGTTGATCTGATTATCACTGTGCGAAAGGGTGTGATTTCCGGACAAAGTCGGAGTTGACATATTTTTGGACATGCTAAATATTCGGACTGTGTCCGGGCACGATGTTCAATATTTCCCATGTCTGGAAATATCATGAGTCAGGAATTGTCTTGTTATGTATCCGGACAAATAAGACTTTCCTGCTTTTCAAGATACGCGCCAATGACGTTTCTTGCCTCCGAATACGTGATATGTTCTACATTCTTTACATATCCAAGGTCCATATATTTCGATAAGGAATACCCGGACAAATTAGGAGTTTGCACGAAGCATGATGTGCATTATTTCTGGGCCATTGTCAGATGACATTTTCAATTCATTATGTCTCAGAATATCATGAGTCATGAAATGTTTCAGCACAAGCCCGGACGGATAGAATTTCCCGTTCTTCCGAATACGTGTCAGGGACGTTTCATGTTTTCGAATTCATACTATTTTCTTTTCTTTCCATTTACGAGACATATCCGCGACAGATATTCCATGGATTAGTTTTAGGACAGATTCGAAGTTAGCATATTCTGACCGTTACCGATAAAGGTATTCTATACGTGAATTGTGAATCGGTGATTGTTTTATTGCGCATCTGAACAAATAAGACTGCATTATTTTGCCGAAATTTTCGCTCCTTCCGAATTCATATTCCGTTCCATTTACGACAGATGTCCAAAACAGAAACATTCCAGAGATCAGTTTTCGGAAAACTTAATGGTTAACAAATTACTTTTCTTGTCATACATGAATCTGAGATTGTTTTGTTGGGTATCCTTAAAAAGGTTTCCTATCTTGACAAATACACGTCATTAACGTTTTTGCTTCTGTATATGTGTTTTTATTCTACAACGAGTATGCCCGATGTCAATGTATGTTTACTCTTTAATTTTCTGGTAATTGAAGCTTAAGCTTCCATATACATGTGCAAATATACTGACATCGACATTTACAATCAAATGACACAGAAAGCAATCTTTGCGATGGTAACAATTATGAGTCAAGTATTATTGTTTCTTTGCATATCCGGACAATATCTTGAACAAAGTTCAGTCAAAACACTCCACCCCAGCGGTGCAGTTTGGGATAGGTCCATATCCGGACAATATCATGAATAAAGTTCAGTCAAAACACTCCACCCCAGCGGTGCAGTTTGGGATAGGTCCATATCCGGACAATATCATGAATAAAGTTCAGTCAAAACACTCCACCCCAGCGGTGCAGTTTGGGATAGGTCCATATCCGGACAATATCTTGAACAAAGTTCAGTCAAAACACTCCACACCAGCGGTGCAGTTTGGGATAGGTCCATATCCGGACAATATCTTGAAAAAGTTCAGTCAAAACACTCCACACCAGCGGTGCAGTTTGGGATAGGTCCATATCCGGACAATATCATGACAAAAAGTCACTCATGATATTGAATACCAGCGTTGCTGTGTGGGAATGGCCCATATCCGGACAATATCACGAGGCAACTTTACTCGTAAAGCGGTTATGCAAGCTGTGCAAAGTGCCGAGCAGACCAGTACGTTGGCATGTCAACGGTGCGCCTACTGGGGCAGTCGTTGCAGATAACAGCCTACACCGCGCCACAGCGTTTGCTGCTGTGTACAACTTTGAAAGTGGTAAGTACATGATGCATTTATTCACAAAAAAAATGCACAATGCCATGTGTTTTCGTGAAACAGGCATGATGGATGACACTAACTTGCTTGGAACCATCTGGAGGAGTCCTTAGGTAACAAGACTATATTAGGAAGTCACATGATTTGACTAGACCAATAGTAGACCAGCTGGTGACAGCAGTTAGGTTTGAAACTAGATTTGAATCTCAGTTGCCGCTGCCGCTAGCCGCTACCGGACCAAGAAGTGAGTAGTGTAGCTCTCTAGTACATAGATTGTATATACATAGCAGTTACCGTTCTTAGTTCCGTATATGTCTGTCAGCAATGTCTGTTATCCCTTCCTAGTGTTTTGTGTATTTAATAATTAGTAGTGTGATCTCTTTGTAAAGATTATTGTATGATAGATCACTTCTCTTTCAGCTGGAACCCCCGCGTGACATCCCCGGCTTGTTTACAAATTGCCCGTTCCATAGTTAGTTAAATTCTCATATTATTTTGTGCTGTATGTGCCGTAAGTTAGGGCGTAACGGCTGCTTCTAAACTTTCCTGTCCTGTTGTTTTGGCTGGCTAAATCTTTAATAGAACCAAGGAGAAACTGTAATCTCCTCACTAGGACCAATGTGATTGTGTGCATATAAAATTCCATTCGTTCTCTGGGGGTCCTTATCTGTGCCATCTGTGTGGCCCGCGCCCTGTGATGATAGCCGACTCCAGATTCCTGCCTTTGTCCCCGTCTTGTCCTGCTGTGATTTTTATGGCCGTGTTGTTTGAATAATTTTACATGTACCGTTCATGGGTTCGGGGCTGTTACTAGCCGTTTTTTTCCCATTCCAGCCGCTGAGCCTCTGTTTGCCAATCGCCTGTCCTGCCATGCCGACGACCGAGGCCTACCTCCTGGTAACACTTACGGCAGTCTGTGCCTGGTGCCGTTGTATCCTGCCAGAACTGTTTCTACTCTGAAGACGGACGGTGCCTGGACTATGCAATGGAGCGGACTGTCCTCGAGACGTGCCGTCGATATTGCGGGGTCTTGCCAGAGCATCTTCCGTCGCCAATGATCGTCCACTACCACAAAGACGCAGAAGAGGGCGCCCCGGACGATGATTCCACAGTCAACACGATACGGACTTATAGAGGACTTGAAAATGGACTGTCGTACTGATTTCGTAATGACATTTTTATACTACGAATATTGATTGTATGGTTTATAACGTTAGACTTGTGTCGGATACTGTACATTTGATATTGTACATTTAAACTGATCAGTTTTGTTATGATGTTATTGACTTGGGCTTGATATTATTGGATCTGACAGTGAACTGTTTAACTTTGGCTTCATTCGAGCTTCACTTTTTGTGAAGACCAATGAGGTTGTAGTAAGCTAAAACTTCCTTGGTAAGACTAAGAGACAAATGCATATTGATTTGCCCCTTGACGTTAACATGATCTGTTCCTCCACATAATGTATTTGTTGTGATACTTGTGTCATCTGATTTATACAGGAAAGTCTTTGAAAAGCTTTCACAAAATGTAGCCTTACCGAGTTAGCATTTTCGGGGTTAAAACGGACAGGAAACGTTAAATATTAGGTATTTAGCATGATCGTAAAGTTACTGGATATTCTGAAATAATGTGTTGTATTGTTCCTATGATGTTTCAGTATATCTTAAGTTTATGCAACCTTTCCGGGGCGTAATAGCCCCGAACGCGCTCAGAAAATATGAAATATTCGGAACGTGTTTTGTCTCCAAAGAGTCCTAGAACGTTCCATTACTTGAAATCCGGATATGCGACATGATTATATGGTCCCATTCTTGACTCCTGAAATTATCCGGATTAATACGAAATATTCGGAACGTGATTTGTATCCAAAGAGTCCGAACACGTTCCATTACTGGAAATCCGGATATGAGACGTAATTATTTGGTCCCGTTCCGGACTTCTGAAATTATCCGGATATATACGAAATATTCGGAACGTGGTTTGTCTCCAAAGAGTCCGAAAACGTTCCGTTACTGGAAATCCGGATATGAGGCAGGAATTAAATGGTCCCGTTCCGGACTCCTGAAATTTTCCAAAAACGCAGGGGAGTCATGTCAGATTTCGTCCGGATATTGTCCGGATATATCCAGAAACGGTCCCGATCCGGATGTATACAAACATAGAAACGTCCGGAAATGACACCCTTTCGCACAGTGTATATGGATGACATCCATGTGCACATCAATTTTTTGTCTGTTAAAAAAAAGGTTATTCACCAAACTGAAATCATACATATGATGCAAAATAAGCAAATCTATGCTGCAACTTGCAAAAAGATATTGGGAATGGATACTAATGCCAAAGTCAATTCCAAAGTTAAAGTAGAAGATGTGAAAGAACGAAAATGAAGAATCTATTGTTTGGTATACAACATACTGTGATACGTCAATGAAGGAATAAGGCCCAGAGCAGTTACTCATCCAGGAATAAGCCAAAAAGCAGTTACTCAAACAACTGGATGTGATTTTGGAAACGGTCAGACATATCAGACATTCAGTGTTATACTGTGAGTTTACTGTGCATATACTGTGAGTTTAGTCATTTCTACATATGCTCAATCTTCCTGACCACGCAGATTGACGGCAAATTTTTGGCAAAACTTATTTTTATCGCATTCTTGCATCAGTTTTGAGATTACCAGAGGATGTCATCCATATAATCAAATCAACATGGTTTTACTGAGTGACAATAACATTGGCCAACGAGAGACTAGGTATGATCTGGGCCAGTTATAAAGAAATGGTCAAGAGAAATCTGTAAAAAAATTGATTCCGGACCTCACATTGGTTCAATTATGATTCTAGTCATGTTTTTATGAACAAGCCAGACATTACAGAGTGTGGGTTAGGTGAAGTTTGGATCACGGTCAAATAACTGCAGCTGCAGCCATGGCAAGGAAAGATTGGCTATCACATGACAGGCTAACCTCTATCAGAAATTCCATTATCAAATGATGGGGGCTGCATTTCAACTACGGCTACAACAATTTTTCTCTTTGCTTCTTGAACTTGAGTAAGACCTTAGCAAGACAACATCATGAAAGTATAAGACTGCAAGGAAAACGAAAATCTGATTTTTTTCCAACTGCGAGTGCCAAGGTACATTTTTGTGCTTATGTCTGTATTAATGAATTCTTTCCATTTTGGTGTTATTACTTTTTTTCTAAATCTGAGATTTCACAGTTATTATTGCACAATGGGTAACAGAGAGTAACAAGCTCCAACCTAACTGTAAAACCCTGACTTTTGGCTAACACTCAATGCAATCTTCAGTTGTTATCACAAATAGTATGTACTAATTCTATTTCATTAAGAAATTTCCTATAGGGATATCATATAAATAGAATAAACCTGTATAGCCTTGCTGTATTTACAGGACAATTCCAAGAAAAAGATTTAGGCCAATGCTGTAGCCAGATCTAATTTTAGCAATGTGATGGCCATTAAATGAGTGCTACAAAAGTTTCAGCACCAGGGACAGAGTCAATTATACCATTTCAGCTTAGAAGTGATGGTTAGAGTGGCAACTTTGAGCACCACTAAGGCTTAACCACCAGGAAATCAATAAGGAATCATAGTGCACTACTAAAGGGGCTGACAAACTGAGTTGGTGGCCTACAAACTTTGTATGTATCAGGCAGTGGCAAACTTAACCACACTTCACATCATGAAAAGGTTGCAATGACACTTTGAGCATTACTGTGCCAAATTCATTTCAATGGTTGGTGAAATTGTATCAACATGGAACAGAGACCTGAAAGGAAAAATTCAATTAATTCACTTTCTCAAACTTTCTATATCATGGTTTAGACCTTCCCCTTATTCTATATAAATTTTAAGTATGTGTTTAAGAGTTCAGCACTATTTCTTTTAAATCATAGAACAGATAAAATGAATTGACGTGGCCCTACTCCTCAAATTTTAGTGCTATCACCTACTTTTTAACCATATTATGGCCATATTGGTAAGAAATTAAAACCCCACTCACATCTAAGTGACAGAGCATCCATTTTTCAAGGGGTTGCAGCTACGCTAAGAACAATTACCTAGTAGACATACTATCCTTTCAAAAATTACCTAGAGCTTTTAAAAGCTAAAAGGTATCGTTTTAATTCCATTTCCATTACCACCCACTGAGCCATGCAAGTTCAGTCATTCTATGCTCATCCTTCTTTAAACCGGAAAATATACACGAATAACATGATTTTCATTTCTTATCTCCCGTGTGCCTGCCAAAGCCAGTGTTTTCAACACAGCAACTCCAAAAGGGCTCCTTTGGAAATTTGATAGGATGAGATCAAACTGAAAGCCCTATCCTTTTACCAGATGAATGAAGATATGAGATTTGTAAGGCATGGTTTAGAATACACATCAATGGCAATCTAGTCATGATCATCAGCTCAAACACTGTACTCTCATAAGCGTTTGTCAATGAAAGCTAGACATCCAGGTAATAAGAAACACCAAAAAGCAGTTCCTCAAGCAACTGAACATGACTTTGAAAACAATCAGATGTTAAATCTGTCTTCTTCCCCTTTTTGCATATTGATTTATAGTTCTACAACTAGATCTCTTTTGCATGTCAATTCACAGCTAGGTTTACAAACTCTCTCCAACAAGATCTCTCCAGTGTCACTGACGAAAGACACAGAATGGTTGTCTGAAATGTCTTCAACGTTTCCAAAATCATATCATTATCCAGTTGCTTGAGTAACTGCTTTTTTGGCATATATCGAAAGTGTTCACAGCCAGAACGTACATGTAATATAGACACGTTCCACCCAAGTGCTTTGAGACATAATATATGACCCAGTTGTAGCGTTCTCAATGTCACATCCTTGTCAGGTTAAGGACAAGTTGATGGAAGGATTCACTTTAAGCACACGCAGAGACCGACAATGATTTAAAAACAGTTTCGACCATGGTGCGTCAGCGAAGGCGATTAGACATCCGGGTCTTAAGAAGGGTACTTTGTACGCATATTTTTTTTTTTTTTGTCCGTTTAGGTAGCGTGCGTAGTCCAGTGGTTACCAGCCCTGCCTTTGGAACTACATTTTGTAGAAGCCGTGAGTTTGATTCTGGCTGTGTCACTCACCCGACATGCATGCTACCTTACGACAGGACATTAAGCCACGGTCCACTGTTGATTGTGAAGACTGTGACCACAAATGACCTAGTGGCATCCCTGGTCAAACAGAATTTCATGCCTGTCAGAGGATCTTCTCCCCAGTGTAAGGGTGTCTAGTGCATCCAATTTCTTGTTATTTTGAGAAAAGCGTGTCCAGATGACGCCATGACGCATGCCTGGCTAAAAGCCTGACTCATCATCATCATCCTATTATCATAATGCCAACGTTAACATCTAGAGATCTTGTACATATTCTATACTTCAAGATAGCAACAAGACCTCGCTGCATATACAAATCTGAAAAAGGAGGGACAAATACATGTAATATATGACAGTCTACAATTTTCCTTCAAAAATGCTTCCGTTAAAAATTCATAAATGAGTTCCCATAGGCAAATCTCTCGATATTTCTCTAAAAAATATTTTGTGACTAAGAGAATAAGATGCTAACACAACTCCTAGGACTGCTATCTTTTGAAAAAAGTTTTATCAACAAAGGCCTTCTTAGAAATGCCTTGGACACCTGGAGGTATGGAGTGTGCGTGTCATACATCCTGGATGCAGCATTTAGTACATCACTGTAAATACTTTTTTATTACTGTCTACCTTAAGGAATTATGAGGGTGATCCTGAGTTGACATTACAACATAACTTGATTAAAATCCAGTAGGATTTAACGTCATATAATCATCCATGTTGTTAATATGTCACAATAAATGTGATAGATTGCTGCACAATTGTTAACATGATGCAGTGAATATCAAGCATAAATTTTTCTGGTGATCTTACCCACTCATGTCATTACATATCACAAAAGAGTTCATTTGCAAAAGAATTCATTACAAATGTCCTCAAACAGGATATTTTCCATTTCAAATTTTTGAAAAGCAACAGCTACCGGGCAAAATGTCAGGAAATTCGCAAATTCTAATGAGCTAGCTCACCCTCTTCCAACTAAATGCTGTGACTCCTGAGCAAAATTTGATGAGTCTTTCATCAAATTTCATAGATTACGAATATCTTTCAAATTGAATTCCTGTCCTTTGAATCACACTTATATATATAACATTGCATATCGTATTCAAATCATAACATCAATGTCTAGACAAATCTAAGTTTAGTCTTTTAACGGTCACGTAGCAATTCCCATTTTAGTGGGAAGGTTTGATTTTTTTCATCCAAATTCCAAGAAACTCAAAGCCATATATGTATGAATATATATTTAGAAGATTTGATTATACCCATAGATGTGGCAACTCTCACCATGAATGCAAAAAAATGCAAATGCATAAAAGACTGCTATTTCAATACAAAAGATACTCAAACCAATGGTTTTCCCTGATTATGAGTAGCATTTTGAGAATTATTCTATATATTTCTATTTTGTATGTTGACTGTAGGAAGGTCACTGTACTTTTTGTTACAGCTTCTTTTGCTGTGAATAATGGTTACGACATGATGTTGACTTTGAGGGTGACAAAAATATTTTCCCTAAGTAGAATTTTCCCTAAGTAGAATTTTGAGGATTATACATTCTATATTTCTATTTTGTATGTTGACTGTAGAAAAGTCACTGTACTTTCATTGCATCAATACAGCTTCTCTTGCTGTAAAGCCTCTCTTGCTGTAAATAACCATTACAAGATGATATTGACTTTGGGGGTGACCTTGCATAAGTGATTAAAGTACAATATCGTCAGACACGTAGAGAAAGGGCAGTCGGGCGCGGGCTCACACAAACCGAAATCTTTGGGGAAATGAAATGAACGTCATCATGCAGATTACAGTCGGCAGATTTAAATCATTGCTATCAGTATGAATTAGAGACAGAGCTTGGTGGATTCAAGGATGTATGCATTAATGGCTTCAGTGGCATCAAAAGGCTAAGTTAGTGGACACGAGACTGAGAGGACACTGGTTCGATTCCTGTCATTCCTGTGTCCTTGGGAGTTGCACCTTAAGGTGGTATCTCACTGCACTTGGGGCACCGGTGCATCACTGCGGGGTTCATTCACTGTGGCACTGTTGTGTTATTTTTAACGATTTTTTTATGATGTAGGTATTGCGTAATATGTAAAAGTATGACTTAGAAGAGATGGCAAAATACGTTAGAAAATACGTTCTTCATCTCTGAGATTCACTGAGTAATCTTCCAAACCCCACAGTGACACACCGGTGCCCCTAGTGCAGTGAGATGCCACCTTTACACGACTTTCCTCACTCCACCCAGGTGTAAAAATGAGAGGTACTACCCGACCTACAAGGCAATAAAATGCTGTGGAAGGAGAGAAAAGGGCTCTATTTTCCAATAACGTACACATAGTGGGAAACAACCCACTGCCCATACAGACTCAAAAAGGCTAAGGGACCTACCATTTTTAATGTTACACTGCATATTCAAGCTACGGCAATATAACACACTGACATAACAAACTGTAAAAGCAGGATTCCCATTATGTAATTACCGACCAGTAGCTATTAATCTGTGGATAGTGCATAAGTAAGTTACATGATATTTATCATGAATAATAAATGTTTCTAATACCCATCCTGTACACGATTGTTCTTTTTGTTCACATCTATAAACACCAAAAATATCTTTAGATAATAGTATTCATAGAAATAACATTATCTCACAGTCTATTCTGTGCCCCAAAATATCCAGTTAAAACCATGGAAAGTCAGCTTCAGATGAATCAAATGGGAATTTCAAATACCATAACACAAAATGACTGAGACAAACCAAACAGTGGAATTATTATTCATATTTTGTAATGCATTCTTGTCGTGATTCCAACTGTCAACTCTATCATTTCATATGAAATGTCAAAATCTTAGAAGACATCTTAATATTTCTTATATTGCAATTAATCTTTCTTGCAGCGATCTTGAAACAAAGTCTTAGAAAGCACTATGTTTTTGCATCATCTTTAAAGTTACCATTATCTGGGATTGTCTTGAAGGGTGATAGCAATGAAAGTTTAGATTGAAAAATAAAACAAACAATCTCATCAGGTCTTACATATATGTGTTCTTTAAACCCAAGTATGTTTTTCTGTCTAGAAAGCAAAATGATCTAGATCAAAAGAGCACTGAAAAGCAGTTCCATTTCACTGCAATTGGCCACCTATAGAACAAAACTAAAATTAAAAAAAAAACGAAAACAGTTCCTTGGAGCATCAGGCTGTAACTGTCCACCAGACAACAAACTAACCTTTCCACCAGCGACAAAATTCAACGCTGCAAGGATGTATTCCTTGGTGACGAAGGTGATTGGTGGCAACATCGCTCCTCCAACTTAAAGTATCCCACAAGAAGAAGGTGTCAAAATCAAGACAGGGAGTTCGTCTTATCTTAAGACAGCTTTGGGACGGTAGTTCTTGAAGGTGCAAATGACAACACTAGCTTGCTGAAGGAGAGCCGGAAAATGTGGCCTTTCCTATGCAGGCCAGCACACAGGTCTGATGTAAAGAGATGGGAATGCTGTGATTGTCTAGAGGGGTTGCTCTAACATTGCTAATGCATACCCTCTACTATGTAATTCATGCCTTGCTCTTGGCAGGCAGCCAGCAGGATGTCAGCCCCACTTCCTGTCTAACTGCCATCTTATTACATATAATTTGAATTCAAACTGACCAATCAGGAGGCAGATGAACCTTCTAGAATGCTAGGAGCTGTGCTATGATTGGCTAGTCCAACAGGAGAAAATATTGTCATCATTGAGATCTCATGCAGTCGTGTCACGCAGGCTTAGACTACATGAGGGTTGTTGCTGTATATTTCTTGGAAGGTTAAAATCAACAGTGCAGGAAAAGGGAAATGTTATTACGATCATTGTCAGGAACAGTACCAGGAAGGGCAGGGTAACTTGCACAAATCACCATGATAAATATATGGGCAGAGATAAAAATAATGGGTTTTTGGACAAACAAATTTCAACAGGAATTTTAGTCACTATTTGAGATCCCAACCAAACCAAACCAGACATAACCAAACCAAACCAAACCAAACCAGACATAACCAAACCAAACCAGACCAAACAGAAGCTGGCGGCTAAGGATGCTCTGTTTTTTTCCCTGTCTCTTGGTTCAAATATTTTCCTCCCCACTCATTGTTTTGGAGCCTATGTTGTTAATTTTTGCTTTTAAAAAATCTGTAATTTTAAGCATACCTAAATACAGTTTAATCAGTTTCATGTTATGAAGCCCAGATTTTTGTCCAGCCTAAGAAAATTTCATCCCAGGATGGAGCAAGGGTTCTGGAGAGAGCCCTGCTTTCAAGAGAAAATGTAAACAATGGGAAACGTTTCCACAGACTGAGCATTAATATTGTGCTTATGTTTCATAAAATGTAAGGGAAAAGAGATTCTACCACAAATCAATTTGAAAAGAAAATTTCTGAGCAGTTGTTAACAATGTTGAAAAACAAGCTACAGATACAGAATAACACAAAAACTTGTGGCAAAGGAAATATATGGACCCTTATTCATACTCATACTGTAAAAAAAATTCAATAAACACATTAATTTCTCAAAATGATCAGGTTGACAGTTTCTCTCTCACCCTTCCCGTCAACTAAATACCAATTAGAAGAAAAAAATCTATAGTACCTAAACTTGAATTCTGAGTGTGTTCCAAGAAATCTCTCACATGTTGAGTTTATTACTTCCCACCCAAGTGTCAGGATGCTATCATTATGATACCAATTTCCAATACTTCAGAATGGTATGGCAGACCTTTCATGTCCAAACAGTCAATCTGGCAACGTCAGGGGTGTCCAAGTCTATTGAATAAGAGCTCAGCCCATCTTCTGTTAGCAATTTCTCTTCATTCTAGGAAGCAAAAATCACCGTTCACTCTGTGAAAGAGCCTTAAAAGGAACCACATTTCTTGGCTACTTCTCAGGGGCTGTTAAAGGCAACCTAAGCAAAATTAGCAAGGGTTGTAAAACTTCAATCATCAATTTTTGTGGCACTTTTTACTAATAAGATGAAGCAAGTCTCTTTTCTATTCCATACCAACATTCAAGGAGCAAATATTTGATGCCGCAATTGACACGAGGACGCTATGATGATACGAAGCCAAATTTTTGTGGGTTACAATATTTATGGAATCCTAGCGTGGCTTGTTTTTAACGGCTGTATGAAATATAACTAAATGTAAATGTGGGAATACAAAATGTATAGTGCAGTAGATATCAATTTTATACAGATTTCTTCATCCAGAATATTTCCACTTTTAACACTCTAATATTGCTTAATGAAAAGCAGCCAGTACTCTTTTTTGAGATTTGCATGCATAAAGGGCTCAATGAAACAGAAAGGAAGAACATAGTGGAAAAGAGAGTAGTCAATTTTCTATTTCCTCTATAATATTGCAAGCAAAGACGACTTGCAAAGAACAAAGAAGTGAAACGCCCTTTCATAATAACAACACTGATATTGCCAAGCAACTACCGCCTTCAGGCACAAATTAAGTTTCTTCAAAAGGGACAAGAGTCTGCTAACATCCTGCCAAATATGGTCTCTACAGCCTTTAGGCTAAGTTCTTAGGAGCAATTACTGACTGAGGAAGAGCTAGCTGAGGAGGAAGCAGAGAGGTTGCTTTTTCAGCGCAAATGACAGGAAAGCCACAGAAGAGGGAAATGATGTTTCGTCGTAATTTCACTCTTTTTCTTGCTCAGAAGAGAAATGATGAATGATTTTTTTTCTCATCTCACCACAAATGACAGGAAAGCCACATAAGAGGGAAATGATGTTTTTTTAATAATTCTATTGTCTATATATCTGTCTATAAGAGATTATAATAATGAACAATTTTCTTCTTCTTCTCAAGTCACCACAAATAGTCTCACCTGCTGAAGGAAACAGAGAGGTTGATTTTTCACAAAGGTGACAGGAAAGCCATAGAAGAGGGAAATGATGTTTTGTCATGATTTTATTCTCTATTTCTTCTTCAGAAGAGAAATAATGAATGATTTTCTTCTTTTTTTTAAAACTCACCACAACTACACTTTCCTGGTGGTTGCTTATTAGCGCAACTGACAGGAAACCCATTAGCAGCAAATAATGTTGCATCATGATTTTTTCTATTACTTTTTAAGAAGAGAAATAATTAATGATCTTCTTATTCCTTCATCCCATAATTAAGATTTTAATAAGGAATTAAGATGACAAACTTTCTAGCACAAATGATAGGATACCCTCAGAAGAAATGACACTTCCTTTGATTTACTAGGAAAAACAACGAATGGCCTTCGTTTTCAATTCACCACATTTCAACTTTTCTTGTACGAAACATCGCATAGGATATTTGATATCATCTTGTTCTGGGCCTAAATTGAATCTGATATCTTACGTGAACTAAAGAATCACTGGCAAACAGTATCAATAATTAACAAAATTTGTGCAAAGGAAACTGCCCTAGGCCTAAATTGCAGTCCTTTGATGCTTCACTTTTATAGAATCAAATGCTAAGAAAAAACAAGAGTTCTGGGAACACAAACCTTCATGCGGGCAAAAGCATTTGACATCTTCTACATGAAAACTAACAATATCTTTAAAACCTGTTTCCATTCATATCCAGGTATTTTTTATCATAACACTCGGCAAAAAACAAAGGCAGCATTCTAACCTCTTCCTAGATCCACCCTGTAAAAAGTAACCAACAGCTGTTTTGATTTCTGGACCATACTACCGTCAAGATGGGGGTGACAAGTCATTCAATAATATTAAATCACCTGAAAATACTGCTATGGTGCTCAAAATCACTGTGCATCATTGAGACATCAATAACTACAAATATGTTAGAATACAAAACAAATCCATCCGGAGAATATTGAGATATTCCAGCAACCACAGTATACCTTTCAGTGAACCTACTTCTCGGAGGTAAAATCGTGACCAGTATGACTGACAACAGTATAATACCCTTTTCTGATTCTAATCTGTAGCAATTCTGACTGAAAAATGACAACTAGAATAAGGCTGCTTGCAGACCAAGCAAAAATAAGTTGCCACTGTTCATATGCCTGGGATATTAGTGTGGATTAAGATTTAATCTATCACTGAAATTGAAATTTAGGTGTCGCGTCTTTCTCATAAATCTAATGCAATATGCACAAAGATAAATTTAGAATCTATGATGTAGCATGAATGTTTAGAATGCACTTGAAAGTACCCTCCAACACTACAAAAATTTGCATCTGGTGGTTTATTTGTGTCTTTATTTTCTCACAACAAAATTCAGAAAAAACTATTCATAACACAAACCCTGTCTCTATGAAATAGAAGCCTTAGGGTGTTTAAACGGTATAGAATCAATCTTCCACATACATCAAAGCTCTGTCTTCTAGAATATGAAGTTAAAGAATACAAGTTTTGCCAAAGATTTTTCCATAGGCTTCCTTGGTTTGATGGAACAGTGATTACATTGCCTTTGCTAAAATCCTATTGGTAATCTTTGTAAAACATATACAGTCCTCCTGTCTGCAGACTGACTGCAAAGTAGTCTAAATCATTATCCTCAACTATTAGAACAACCTTAGGTCGCAATTTGTGGCTAAAAGTCAATTCCTTCATGTCTTAACTTATTGATCTTTTTTTCCGGCAGACCTTACCAATTACAGCACAGGACAGAATAGTAGAAACCTAATCTACATGCAGAATTGGAAACAAATCTAGCCATGAAGATAAGATCAAGAGAAGATCTTATTCTGTTATTAACTGTAATTTTTAAACCAACCAATCAGAAGCCTTTATCATGGAGATTTGAATTCAAATCCAGCAGTAGGAAGATAAGGCAATGACCTTTCCACAGCTGAATGACCTTACCTCCATGTTAAGACTGAGTATCAGGGTTCCCAATATCGTTGCCCTTAACGAAGACGTGACCAGGGTGACAAGGAAAGAATAAACAGTCTTTCTAGAATCATTGCTTTGCTCTGTAATTCATTTTCAAGTCTTATTGAAGCAGCCACATCCTTCCAACCCACATCTTTTCAACACAAACTCCCTATAAACTCTATAATTTGCGACTGCCAAATCTTTCATTCTGAAATAAGTCTATGTTTCGTTTGTATCTAGTTGAGTTTCTAAGATGACCGTGATCAAGTGTTCAGAAAGATAGGAACATGTATTACAAATAATTTCTGTAATTTTCTTCCCATACAATAGGTTATTGGGAAGACACATGGATGTACATTTTTTTGTATATGTACATGTATTCCAAAGCTATGGATGTTACTGGTTATAATAGTTACTTTTTTTTACCAACAATGGTGTGAGAGAAAAGACATTACAGGCTCCCTTTTTAACATGAAGTGTTACAAAAATTGCACCCCGCTAAAATCTTATCAAGCATCTCAATTTCTCTGATATTATAAAATTATCTATATCATAAAGAGTTTAATGAAAGATCAGCCATATGTAAGATAAAAACCAGCGCACATCCGTTAGAGATAGAAAGGGGCCGCTATAAACAGCTCCCTGTCCACGAGAGATTGTGTATATATTGCCAAATGAATGCAGTGGAAAATGAAACACATTTTATCAGTCAGTGTACCCACTATGAAACCGAAAGAAACACATTATTTCAAACAGTTGTCACTATTTCACCAAGCTTTTACCACCTAAGTGATCACCAAAAGACTATATTTCTACTTAAAGCACAAAAGCCCACCATCATACAGAACGTGGGACAGTTCATTAACCACTGCCTTCAAAGAAGAAGTCAAACCCGACAATAGTATCCATAGTATCATGCAGTTGACTAGACACTAGTTTTATGTATTATTGTCATAGATAGACTAATAGACTAATAGATAGACTACTTCTCTTAGTTCTTGAGACTGTACATGCAATTAGCTTAGTTCTTGAGACTGTTTATGCAATTAGCCCTTGGGCATGATGTTGCAAATAAAACATTGTTTAAAATGTTTTTGTTAATGACAAAAACTGATGGAAAGATGTTATATCACATTTGGAAAACTTTAATAACAACACCAACACTTTCAGCACCCTGGAGAGGACCATCAGGTTTCTTTATGGGTCTCCTAAGATCCATACAAACAACAGGAAGAAAATGACAATGTCTATGGTCGATGGGGCATACACGTCCCTGGCAATATCCCTAAATCTCTTGTATGGCTTTATGACTTGATTCGGTATGGATCTTGTCCCTTTAAGTAGGCCGTATGGATGGCAGATCCATCGCTCTCTTGGAAAATATGGGAGTTCACGAGTGCAGCAAACTTGTTATTTGCTTAGATAGCATTGTGTTCCTTAAATTGCTAGGTTTTGATATATGGTTATTAAAGGTACTTAAAAAAGGGAATTTTTCTCATATTCAAGATATTAAGAGATTTCCTAGATCATAGTATGTTCCATAATTAATTTGTACACTTCAAAATGTGCAGACCTAGGTTTAGACACATGGGCCTTAGGCCACACCAATTTAATTTCTTGGTTCACGGATTCGCTCGCTCCTATTTTTTGGAAAAAAAAATAAAAATAAAAATTACCATTCAGCAAATTTTCACCATTACTGAAACCATTTACCAACTTTCTGGTGTAGCAAATTGGCCTTAATATTATAAGCTCCTTAAAGTGTGGGTACAGGTGCTGTTACTGTACAATAATAGTGTTTTTGTACTTTTTTCAAGCTGAAAACTTTTTTTCTTTATGTTTTGGATTAGCCGTTACCTTTACCCCAACCATTTTACAATTTTTATTTTTATTTTTATTTCGCCCTTTCGCTCCATATTTTTTATGAAAAAATCCGTGAACCAAGAAATTAAATTGGTGTGGCCTTAGCGTTAATTAAATACCTCAGAAAGTAGTCTATCTATGACAAACAAAAGATCTGGTAGATTTGAGCAAATTCAATACATAGAATCTGAACAACATAGACCTAGGTTTTAATCAGGGGCCTAAGAGGTGCTTATATTGGTGAAATACTGAGGAATTGTCATATCCCAGAAATTCAAAATATTCATTATAATTTTCATAACTGATTTGTACAATCTAACTAAAAAGACCTGGGTTTAGATGAAGGAACCTGAATGGCACTTACTAAAAACTGCTGAGAAATTCTCCAAGTCAAGAACAGCAAGAGATTTATTAGATCCAAGTGTGAGATTTATTAGATCCAAGTGTGAGATTATTAGATCCAAGTCTGTTCCATACACATAACTGATGTACAATCTAAAGTGTACATTCCTAGGTTTAGATAAATGGACCTGAGAGGCACCTGTAAGAAATCCAGCTATCTGCAAAAAGCAACAAAAAGATTTAAGGAGCGTGTTTCATAAATAATTTGTGCAACCTATACAGTACAAACCCCTGGTTTATAGATAAATGGAATGGGTTTTAGAGGTATTTAACAATCTGAAAACAGCTTGAGACTTTTTATATCCAAGTGTGTTTCATAAAAAATATATTAAGTCACAGAGATCTGGGTTTATTTGCCACTATAAACCTGCTGCTGGTAGATTTTTTTCTCTCCCAAAAAACAGCATGGGATTTATAAGGACAGGTTGCCTCAGGGAACCTCGGATGAAGAGCGTTGGAAGCTCAGCACGCTCCATCCGGTCTCCATGACGATACGGAAACACCACCTGAGGGAGATTGTGAAAAACATAGCCTGCTTCCTCCCTGTCAATCTATAGCTTCCAGTCGGTAATACCTGAGCAAAACAGGCAGCTGGGCATGCGTCATCGTCACCATGGCAACTGTCCAGAAGAGCAATGAACCTTCTCAGTCAAGTGTAAAATGGGTTTGGGAAATGACACCCTCTAGGTTGAGATGAAGCGGAGTACAAGGACCTCCAGACTAAAGTGCATCTCAATCCGTCTTGTCCGTGGGGGTCATCTGTCTTTCGACTTGTCTTACATTTTTCAAAACACAGAAGCAGTATCAAATCATAGTTCTCAAACATCAAGTGGCGTGCAGAATTCTTTCCTTTGTAACTTTGTCACAAAGTGAAACGTGGCTATTTTGACCAAATGATAAAGTTCAAGATAGTATCAATCCTCAACAGGGAAGGATGCTTACGCATCAACTTTCTGCTGGCTCTTAGGACCTAGCCTGCAAACCCCAGTGAGGCAACAATAGCTCCTGTACTCACTAGGAACTGGAGCTAATTAACTTGTTTGCATACAACCTTGTCTTGACTTGATCTTCTCATTAACAAATCAATTCAGAGTTTTGGCTCAAAAGCTGGTAAAACCAAATGTTGGTCCAGTCACTGACAAAGACAGCAGAAGTTGTGAGGAATGTCTGTCACCAAATCTAAATCCAGTCACTTGATCAACTGTTACCTAGCGTATCTTATTGGATGTCAATCCTTCATTGACGTATCATATACAATTATAGTTCATTCACCTGAAATGCCATGCAAATCAATCTTCTTTGCATCAGCTCTTGAACTAAGCCTAAATACTACTGCAAAGTCAAACATTGCCATTTTCCTAGAGGAGTAAAATTCCCACATCAGGTATGTTATGTACAAGACAAAGCACCTCTTAAAATTTTCAAGCCAGGAAAATCCATACAAATCCAACACAACCATCAGTTTTCTTCCTTTGACACAACTTTCAAGAAACAAAACTTCATCTTAGCACGGCCAAGTCTGCTATTTCCATTATTCCAATAGTCTTTCCCAGTTTGCATCCCAGAAGTCTATCCAATTTTGAGGTTGAAAACGAAAACACATCCCCGCACCATCCACCTCTCCTCTACTCAGACATTGCGGCACCGCTGCGTTTCCTTGATGTATCCACCCACTCTTCTGTATAATAAACTTGGCTCACGTAGCCATACATAATGTTTGAAGACTGCTTATACGAAAGGCTGTGTAGGTAAGATAACACAAAACTGTCAGTATACGAAATTTGTGATAAACTGAATGTTTAACTGATGGATTCAAAACGTCTTGTCAGAATGGCAGCATATAGATAAATACTTGTTTCTGTTTGCTGTTTTGGTACCTAAAATTTCCCTTTACTTCTTTGCCTCATCCTGTGTATCTGCAGCAAAGATGTCTAAAAATTCATCATACATAAAAAAAGCGCTGCTTGCAAATTACTGTAACTGAACTGCAAATTCAGTTGCCTATATGTGCATTGCACTTTGTTCATGTCCAAGGGGCTATCAACCACTCAAAACATCATAACCTTAGGATGTATATATATATATATATATATATATATATATATATATATATATATATATATATATATATATGTCTAGAACACTAGATATCGAAACCATAAATTTCACTGCAGAACCTTAAAAAGCTGCTAGGAGGCCCTTTGTTGAACTTGACCTTTTTTTCACATGACCCCTACCAAGGTACCAAATATCATAAGCTAGGATTTATCCACAAATTTATGAGTGCTGCTGTCAACAAAGACACAGACAAAAAATACAGAAACATGAAACATATTGCCAATACAAACATAACCTTCCTGGTGAAGGTAAAGTATAAATTCTGACATCTGCATTTTTATTGAATCAATACAATTCAAGCCTTTGTTGTTTTAACAGCAAGCCATTTCCGCTGTTATAGCATCGAGCCATCTGATGAATCTATCATACTTTCAAACTTCTCTACCCCCCCCCCCCCCAATCCATCTTCCAGTTGACAAGTTAACCATTACTGTGGTATCTACAGCTAATCTTTCAGGGTATCTTTCCACAGAGCTATTCATCAACTGTCAGGAAAATCTCGCAGGCAGCCCGTCAAACTGCGTACCTTTCACCACGTATGGGCCATGTTGATTTGATTACATGGATGACATCTGCGCGGGCATCAATTTTTGACCGTTTCAACAAGGCCTAACGCGCGCAGATAACGTAGACCTGGACAAATATACTGAAGGACGTAGAAGTGATTCACAAAACTATTACATCGATTATAAAAACAGCAACTGAAAAAAAAAACAGTGTGCATCATCGTGCAACTGCGCGCAGAAGACATGCCAAACTACATTGTACATGCGAATGCGGCAAAAAGAAACATACAGATGCGAACACTCATCACATTGCACAAAAACAATACTCTGTCACTGGAGGCTACCCTCCGGTCACATAGTAAACAATTTTTGAAGCACACTGTAAATCGTACAAACCAGCTGTAAAGCAAGCACTTGAATGCCATAAATCTGAATTGTCAAAATGGATACTAATGAAGAATGCCAATGTAAATTTGAATGTCAAAGAAGATGTGAATTAACAAAAAATGAAAATCTCACTATTGTTTGGTATACCTCACTCAGTGTGTTTAGTCATTTGTTCAACCTTTCTAACTACTTAGATTTCATACTAATGGCAATTTTTTTGAATGCACAAAAATGATAATCTAATGTCATCCGTATTATCAAATCAACATGGCCTCAGGTGGAAAGGTAGGCTTGTGGATAGGGTTGTTTACTTGAAAATTTGGGGTCCAAATCCCGATGAAGCCACAGTGCTATGTCCTAGGGAAAGCACTTAACACCTATTTCCTCACGCAACTCCAGTGAAAATGAGTGCAAAGCTTCAGTCATGGATATCCTCTCAGACGACACGTAAAGCCAGAGTAATGCTCATAAAGTACGCATAAATTATGTGTGATAACAGCAGAGCTTGGAATGACTATCTTGAACATTATAACAACAAAGGTATCAAATAAAATAGATTGCATTTAACCAAACAAGATGCTTTCCACTTTGTTATACTGATCACTTTCAGCAGACTCAATCAACTCCTCATTCAAACAAACAGACAAAACCTGAAGTACATGCATACACCAACACAATTCTTACATACAGGCATTTTTGAGCTTGTACAATTGTCTGCAACATAGACATCACTCACTAATAGATAGACAAGATAGACATAAATCACACATTTAACCCATTTCCCTTCAAATATCTATTTTCTTCAATCAGTAGACTTAAGGCCCTTCATTCAAACAAATTTGCTCCCAAGTTAAATAGTCTGGCAACCATTCCCAAGTAAACATTTGGCTGTTATATCATGACTCTTATAGCATTTTCATTTCAAACAGCAAACCTATTAAATGATGTCACTGCTTATCATTATGGAAAACTATTAAATGATGTCACTTCCTTATTATTATGCGAACCAAAATTGCAGCCCCCATGGAATCCTTCTGACCAATAGAGGTTTTGCTATTGCAAACCTGTAATAAGATAAGTTCCAGGCTAGAATATTGACACAGTATAATGGCCATTTCAAAAATACATTTTGCACCTTTAAAAAAATTCCACTTACCATGCCCAGGAACTCGTGGTCGCCAGCCTTGCTGTAGTCCCAGATGGTGACCTCAAGGGCGCGACCTGTGAACTCTGAACTCTTCACATCCAAGTAGTGGAAGGTCTGGTTCCATGTTGGCTCGTTTGTCTTTTGCATGATTTTTGATCTTCTTTTACTTCTCTCACTGCAAAGAAATGATGCAGATTTTAGAGCATTAACAACAAACAACAACAGCAAGGTATATCGCAAATACCAAATAACGGAAAAAAATATATTGGATTTGACTATCTATCAAAAATCCTGAATTGGACTTTCAATCTTAAAATTGTCTTCATCTCATTTACATATTGATGACTTAAAACATTTGTTTTAATACTTATTTGACCACAAATTCTGTTCAATCTTGTTAACAAAACATGTGGATGCTACCTGAAACATGTAACCATGTCCAAAATCTATCCAGATGTTTGGGTAACTGTTGCCTTGTGTATCTTAGTACCTGGACATCTAGCATTCATCCACACAAGGATTTTCCTAAACATGGGAACAAGGGCGCTGCGCCCTCATGCCCTGGCCATGTGCCCCCTTACCCTTGGGGAGCAGATCCTCTGGCAAGCGTCAAATTCTGACTGACCAGGGATCACATGTGGCCAGTGGTCAACTGTGTCCTGTCTGATAGTAATTTTGGCCCCTACAATGTAGGAAGCCATAGAATGCTCCATTTTAACTTGCTCCAAATTATCAGAAACTCCACGCCCTTGTAGGGAGAACCCTATCTCTGCCACTTGGCGGTGATGCTAAATTTGCTGTGCTGCATCTTGCAATTTTTTTCTTCAAAAAAACCTGATCCACGTATCATTGAATCAATTAGCGATATGTTTTTGCTCAATAAACCATTACACATTACACAATTAACAGTGCAGAAACTCACCTTCTATCGGGCAACAGATGCAGCTTGAAATACGGGTTCCTTGCCCTCCCGTTCTCCTTATATGGAAGATCTACTGCTGTGAGTACGGTGACAGAAAGTTGTAGCCCTCTTTGGTCATACGAAAGTTTCAACTGGAAAAAAAAATTCACAACAACATTAACATCAAATGACTTAGTACAATTGACATACAGTCAAACCTGTATATGAAGACCACTCAAGGGACCCAGCAAAAGTGGTCTTCATACATAGGTGGTCTTTATACAGAAAAAAAAAAACATGGCGGCAGTAAAGAAAGGAACTGACAAGTCTTCAATTCAATCAAGTTCAACAGACTTTATTATCCATGTCTTTACTACTTTAATATCTGTGTGCTGTTGCGGAGAAATGTATAAAAGCCTGCACGTGAGAAGTACCGTATTTCTTTCATATATCATAAGAATGATTTGAAAAAGAAAAACGGTGGCAATCGTCCGGCTATAATTTGCAGCGTGTTGGCATAATTTTTTCTCATACTCACGGTGGCCCTTGTGACAAACGAAATATTCTATAGCTGAGGTTTCACGCGGCTGCACGCCGGCAAATCGTGCACATCTACGAACATTTTTACCCAAAACATAATCGTTATTGATCTGAAAATGTTGCAGGCTTCTTCTTTGCGGGAGTTTTGTTTTTGTGTGACCAGAAAAAAAATGCGACATTATTTTCTTTTCTGTCGGCACATTTACGGCTGCATCGAAACCCAAAATTACGTCAGAGACACCGTAAATTCACATATAAACGCGTGTTTCCACGGAAAGTTCTTTGGATTATGCATTTTGTAACTAGGATGGTACAATGTAATCGTGGAAAATAGCGTTCTTTTGCGTTTCAAAATGTAACTCTTTGAAACAAAATGGCGGCGGAGCTAGCAGCAAGCCAGCAAAATTCCCATGATGCACCGCTCCAACCAATCAGAGCGCGATTTTGCTGGGGATTCCCCGGCATTATGTATTCAGTTGTTGTTGTTTTGGTGGCTTCAACCAATCAGAGGTGCGTATTTCCGACCTGCAGACGCCACGATTCTAACCGCGCTCTACAAAAATACGTATTTCCCGGGAAGTACAGCGGGCCACGATGTTTTATTAAGACAGAAAATGCATTTTTTAAAGTTTATGTTCAAAAAGCCTGGAAAATGACCAAGAATAGCTATCGTAAATACTACGCTATTTGTAGTAACAAGGAGGTTAGAAATCTGATTTTTACCTCCTTGGGAGGGGGGCATAGCGGTAAATAATTTGTGTCAATTACGCTCATTTTTCGCCGTGAACATTAAAGTAGCGTGACAAAATCACATGCCGCGGTCGTTTTGGCAGTGTTAAGGTAACGTGCGGTCGCCTTTAGTGGTGGTCGGGGTCGCGATGGACAGTGGTCGTCATATACAGAAATCTTAATGCTTACGTCTATGGGAAAATTCAAGGGACCGCTTTTCGGCGGTGGTAGTGGACAGTGGGTCGCTATACACAGGTGGTCGGTAGACCAGGTTTGACTGTACATTACATAAAATACCAACAAAGTACAAAATTGATCTGGTTAAAAAAACACTGCATGGCATCATTTGCAAAGGGTTAATCATTTCAAGATATAGGAGCAATACTTTTTTGTTTAAAGTTTATAGCAGTTAGGTTACAGGGTAAGAATAGCAATGTTCCAGACTAATTCAGAAGAGACATCTAGCACGAATAAATATAACTGCAGCCACTCCAATCACTTTGAATCTGTGGTACAAAAGAGACGTCTTGCAGGAGGTTGTGAACTGCAGATTTATTTTTGAGCACATTTCATTCTGCAACCTCCCCACTGGTAGCACAGTGGTACAGTCTGATAGCATAATTGTTGTGGAAAAGGCTACAGCTATTTTGATGCATTATAGAGAGAGAACAACAAAGGTCCATACTGTTTCAGAGGAGACATGATCTAGTAGAAAGAATACAACCACAGTCACTACAACCACTTTTACTCTGTGGCTCAAAAGAGACACCTTGCAAGAGGTTCTGAACTGCAGCTTTATCTGTATATTCATTTTGAGCACATCTCATTCTGCAATTTCCCCAATTTTAGTAAAGTGGTACATTCCAATAACAAAAATGTACATGGATGGACAATACCAAATGAAGAAAAAGGGGTGTTCACCTGAAGTTTAGGATGATGTCTTGAACCAGGACTGCCAGGGGAAGTGATCATCACTGAAGGTCTCTTCTTCTTTGTGTCATCATCTGGTAATTTTTGAGATTCGCTAGAACCTGGAAGACAGACATACAGAAATAAGAAAATAGAGATGGTGGGATGGCTTTATACAACTTATGATCCACTGCTCACAAAGTCATTTTCTATCTGCATGATGTAGCATTACACAGACATTAATTCTGGATATTATACCAACACAGACGAACTTTCAAGAAACCATGGCCAGGATATTTCCTACACCCCAGAATAGGCATTTGTTTCTTAGAATATTACACCTATTTTTGTAAGTTTAAAACGACCAGTTTAACAATAAAAATTAACAATATTGCCTTCAAAACAATGAGTGACAAAATTTAAGCATGAGACAGCCATGCAAGAATCAAAGATGTCAGGTCCAGTTGCTACCAAAATCTAATCTTTTTTCCAAAATTAGATGTTATCTTGCATGGAGAGTATTGAAAGTGTTCATTCCATTCAGAGAAATTGTCATATCCTGATAAGAATATGATGTAAACAAGACAATCTTCTATTGATTGTCTTTTTGACTGTACTTTGTTCAGCATTTAGCTATTGCCATTACATTTACACTGCACAAGGACGTTATTTGAACAACATCCTTGCATTGCACAAGCACAAAGTCTTTAGTTTTGGATTTGAACACAGGTGACTATGCCAGAAGCGCCACCAATCAATTCCTGTTGGTACTACATGCTATGTTTTTACTACAACAAATGTACGTATACATAGTGAAAAGAAATGTCTACTTACTTGATTCAAATTTCCCTGTTTTTTCTGGAATTCCTGGACCCAGTTCCCTGTAAGAGTGGGCAAAGTTTTAATCTCTGGAAGACTTTTAATCCCTCTGGAAGTCATTTCCAACTTTTTATCCTTTCTAATCATAATTCATCACCAACTTCATCTATACTGAAGACATTCAGTTATTTCCCCAAACAGTGGAACAAAAATACCCAAAATCTGAACTAGGAAAGCCTGAGCTGGGCCTTACTACAAATGATTACAACAAATACATGTATAGTCAAAATGTGTTTTCTATGAAGTATCAATTCAATTTTTCTAAATTCCTTTCAATCAACTGTTGCTGTCAAACCTATAGGGTCTCCCTAATAAGTGATTCTGCTTACCCCATGGGCATGGGCCTGGATACTACTAGCTCGACTTGTGGCTCAGGTTTGCTTTCAGAAATGATGAAGTACACTTCCTCGAAAGTGGCACCCTGTAACGAACTGCCATTCCAACTTAAGACTTCGTCACCTATAGGGGCAAGACATGTTTTGATATGTTAATGAAGGCAAAGTCTTTAATATTTTATTTCATCAATGTTAGTACTACAATAGTAGCTCATTGAACCTAACTATGTCTTCCAAGCCATTCTCAACTACTAACATCGTTATAAACATCAAAAGAATCAATCTAAAGCTTCTGGAGTAATGTTGTCCATGGCACCAAAAATGCTGGCAACGGTAGTTCACCTTTATCTGCAGGGTAACCTATATTCGTTGTGTTTACCCTCACAGTATTAAGGGATATCAAGTCGACGGATGGAGGTTTCAACTAAGTCTTGTAATATGTTCAAATAAGTGTAGTTTGAAACTATCGTCCGTCGATTTGATATCCCTGAATACTAGCGTGAACTAGCATTAGTCTGATACGTCATAGATACAAAAGAAGGTGTTTTCTGCTGATTTCTTGGCAAACAACAATATGATTGCAAGATATACAACAAGAAAGAATATAAAACAATCAAAACGGCTACTCCATATCTTTTTTCATGACATGATAAATTTCAACACAAACTCATCATTAATTTGCCACATCAGAAAAAGGGCAGTTAGGGCAAGCCATGCAAGTATAAATAAATGTGTTATAATCTTGCTTTCTCCTATTATAAGAGTTCATTCATTGCATTTCTAACTTCAAGCAGATTTTGAGCACTTTCAAACTTTTTTTCACATCACCAGCTTTGCTCCAAGCAATTTTTTACATAACAATTAATATGATCACTAAGAGTTAGTTTAAAGTTTTGAGATCCTCATTGCTTCTGTTGGCTTCCTGAGTTAGGCGAGACAAAACACCAAACTGCAGCCACTTTTGTTAGGAATATAAAAATGTTAGTTTTTGTTAAGAAGGAAATCAAAATCAACTGTTTCCTCACAAGTTGTAACCATCTCTGTGCACCAGACAAACTCGTGTAACAAACTCTGCTGAAAAATAATAATTGAAGAAACTTAGGGATTGGTAGGCCTCAAATCTGCAATTCCTAGAGGACATTCTTAGAGGCATTCATCGGACTTTACAAAAATCCTGTATATTTTCAAATAAATTCTACAACAACATAAAACAATGCCATGAAAATACATTAGACTAAAAATAGCAAGATCTGTCCCAGGACAGAAATTTGCTTCTTAATTAGGATGGACAAAAATCTCATTCGATCTGTCAAAAAAATCTGAACATTTTGACATGAAATTGATGAAAATGTATTTTCATAAGCTTGAAATAAGGGATTTAACATTGAAACTAAATACATGGTCTCCTAAACAAGGAGTAGAAACAGAAAAAGATTCAAGCTTCAAAGTCTTCCACAAAGAAAATTGACAATACCATATATGGAAGAGCTGACTAAACCATTAGACAAACAGGGGTGTCCTACCTGCTCGTAAATGTCCTACAGTGTCTGCTATACTGCCCTTCTTGACCTTGGTAATGAAAGCCCCAAGTTTCCCAAACTCCGTCATCTTTCCTCCCACGACCTTCAAACCCAAGATGGAGCCCGAGTCCTTCTGGTTGGTTCCGTTCCTCTGGCGCTTGTTGAGGATCATGTGACCGATGAGTCGGTTGGTTTCTATGGACGGGGTCCATGACACTGGATGCTGGAGAGGGTACAACACAGGAAATGTTAAGAAGGAATATTAGACTATATATATTATCTAATCACTATGGAGAGGTTAAGCATACTATATTTCATTTCACTAATTTTGAAATTTAAATCCTAAAATAATTTCCACAGGTTGATAGAATGTGGGATCTACTGCACAAAATAGTATAAACCGGTTGTGAAAACAATTTTGAGTCTCTTATATCATTGAAATTTAAAGTTTCTTTTACTTCACATTGAAAACAGTTTTTTATTCACAAGCATATAATGTTAATAATATATACAACGGACCAAAGTTTCATTGGCCATTTCATTGATGTCTGTCACCTTTTTCATAGTAATGACTGTTTCTACATGCACATCACATTACAGCTAAGTGACAATACATTATATAAGTTTATGTTTGCAATAAAGTTTTTACAGCAGTGAGACCGAGTTGCAGTGTCAAACCGTTACTTAGTCTTGATTGCTGGTATCAGCCAGTAAGGCCGCTTTTTAACAAGGTCCAGTGCAGGGGTGTGTGTCAATTTTGCCCTGAGGAAGGTGACAGACTGTCACCAAAACACTGATCCATTGTAAATTTTGTATGTTTTTGTGAATAGAGAACTTTGAATTGTTGTCTACAAAATGATTATTGTAGAAAACAAGACTATATCATCAAATTTGGCTATGAAAGGGTTACATAAACTTTTATCTAGTTCTTTGACTTTGAAATTGAAAAGTTTCTACTTCATTACAAAATGAGACTTCTTTTCACCACCAGTAGTTTTTTTACCTGTCTTACATTTACATTCTTGTATTTTAGCAAAAAAACAACAACATGCATGCACTGAATTACGATGTACATTTTGCTAAAGATTTACACATCTCAAGGGTACAGTACATGTATATTTCAGTTCCAAAGTCAACCAGATAACATTCTTGGTCCATTTTGGTACAAATATACATTTTATACATTGTTGTGTTGTAAGTTTAACGTCAAGCACATTTTCTTGATCACAAGACATGTGACTTTTCCAACTACTACAGAAACAATGTGCTGTGTGTTTTCAAAATGGTGCTGATTCAAATGATGAATCAAAGCACACAATATCAAACACTATACATATCACAGAAAAGTCAAAAAGTCCACACAACACAAACACTTCAAGAAAATAGGTACTAAAGGAATAACTCAATAAACAAAACCAAACAAAGATAGAAAGGTCTGAAACAAAGGCTCTAGCAAATTTTTGAAAGAAAGACTGTACAAGCACAAGGACGGTAATTTTAGCACAATTGTTTGAAACACACAAAATAAACAAAACCAAACAAATAAAGATAGAAAGGTCTGAAACATAGACTCTAGCAAAATTTTGAAAGAAAGACTGTATGGGTTTGAAACACACACAAGAATGGGGCATGAGAAACAACGGCATTATTGCCCACTCAGCCAAGAAGTATTGGCATTTGCATCTTTTAAACCAATTTTTATCGGCAAAGCCATGAATGCCAACAAAAGATTGCTTGATGTAGGCATTTTTCACTTCCTGTGACTGAACTTTTCTTGTTAGTCCAGTCCAATATTTTTATATTTTCCTCAATTCATAAGTAATGAGGCTAAAGAAAATGTCAAAACTAGACATATGGTTGATGTCAGTTTCCTAAAATTTAGATCCTATAGAGCTACAAATTCTTTCTCTCACCAGGTCCGCTGATCGTAAAACTCCTTTTCACGACATAACCCATTTCCAAACATTTATCACAAAATTACATAGATCGCAAAGACAATAAGAAACGGCTATGACACAATATCCTTTATAAACAAGCTTAAAAGTTTTCACACCAAATAATACAAAGGCCAAGTATGAGGAATATAGAGCATACCTTATCACATGGTATTTTTTGCATGAGCAAAACATTCAGATATTTTGAGTTTTAGGGTATTTTTCTCCTACTGCCTCTTGTATAAAGTACCATAGAAGGAAGACAGGTTTCGTTTGGAGGTGGATTTTTAAAGAGGTTCAGACAGATACATCAAAAGAAGCAAGAAACAAGGTGTTATACCTTTTGCGATATTGTCTGATCAGTGTCGTCTACATTCGTACTAGAGGCTGTATCTATCCCAGAATCCTTTACTTGAAATTCAGATGCGGTCGAACCCTCCGTTGAGCGGGATTCGCCGCTCCCACCGTTAGTGCCTTGGCGGAATCGCATAATTTTCTTTTGGCGCTCTGACATTTCGACTGCGGAGAGTTCGCTATGTTTCCCCCGCGGGTCATACCCATCATGCTCTCCTAGAACGGAAAAAACATGCACGGTGTAAATTCATTTCCACGGAAGTCGAAAGAACGGGAAAAATAGCCTACCATAGAGTAGAGATGCGCATGGGAAGGAGAGTTGTTGTCTCGGCCGAAGGAACCTTCTTCCCAGTATTCTAGATCACCTAGGCAACAAGTTAGAGAGGAATGGTGGGAAATGCTGCAAAACATGGCGGTAAGGTGTCATGCCAGCGTTCTAGAGAGGCTCTGCTCCTTAAGGAGGGACGTGTCTTAAAGAACGTCTTGAAAGAAAGTGAGCAGGAGTGGTGGTCAGAAGAAGATGGTGCACAGGCAAAAGTGAGGAAAGTGCTCCTAAAACTATACAAACCTGACATGCAAGAAAATAAGGAAAATCTCCCGCTGTAAAAGTCAGGATCTGAAATAAACTTTATGTTGAAAAACAAAGGATATATCCTGCATCAATACCACAGACTGTCTTTTTAATGTGCCATTTGCTACAAAATGCAATTAAGTTGCTATTTGGACTTAACGGCACAAAAGAAGACATTCATAGCATGTGATATTGGTGCAAGACTTTGCAATCAAAAATATATCATTTTGACATTTCCATGCAGTGACAAGTAAACGTTCACAAATACAAAAAGCTGCACGGCAACATGGCAACTTCTGTATTTCTGTGAACTCAAGGTAAAAAGAAGATTGTCAAATCATGATAGCAGCATGCACAGTGTTATAGGGACCCTGAAACAGAAGTATAGTAGTGAATACACAAGCTGCACAGAGCTCAAAAAGGATATCCACTATGTCCTGCCTTCGGAGAAACTATCCCCAGAACAATTCTTTGCTGCTGAAAATGTATCATTTTCGATGTCAACAAAAAGTTGAGCTTAGTTAGAGACTTACATGTATGCAATGATTTTGTCTTTTTTTCAATTTAGTTAATACCAATTTGTTCTGGAAATCACAGAAAAATTGTCCCTCTAGGCAAGACCGAGTAGACATATTGACAATGCATTAAATTGTAGAGATTGGGATTCAGGACAATCACAGATTAACTAGGACAGATCGGAATTTGGAGTCTCTATTAGGAGAGAGAGGAATTGGGATCTGTTCTAGGATAGGTTGGAATCAGAATCCATTCTTGAATATTCTGTGATTCTACTAGTACAGATTTGGTTAAGTTTAGTAGAGTTAGTTTAACCCTACACTTAACCCTAACCCAATCTTTACTAGTACATGTAGAATTGCAGATTGTCCTAGGACAGATCCTGATTCCAATCTGTCTTAGAACAGATCCTGGTTTCGAGTCTGTCCTAGGAGAGATTTCAATTCCAATCTGTTGTAGGATAATCTATGATCATTGTCCACAATGACATATATACTTTTTGAACACATCAATACACCATACTCTATCATGCATTTTTACTGCTGCATTTTTAATAAATCAGATTTGATTGACCATTTTCAGTTTAAATGTACATTGTACATAACTCTAGGCCTCTCATTTATTTTCTCACAAATTATAAATTAGAATTATCATCATTCTCTTGTTGCAGTGTTTTATGTGAGCATAGGCAGTCATTTACATGTATCTGTCCTGCTAGAATCTGAAGCTATTTGAAAATCTACTATCAAAATTTTCATCAATCTAAATTTCCAAGTTGCTTGTCAGCAACTGTTGCTTTAGTAACTGTGACCTTGTGTATCTTATTACCTGAATGTCTAACCTGCATTCATTTAACACTTTTTATAATATAAAATGTCATCTTTAAACTTGGAGATCATCTTATCTCTCATCCAATCATCACATGTCATTACAGCACCACAATTGATGGCCTATCTTGGAATTCTTTAAATTTTGCATTTCAAATTCCTACCTTTAATGCAAAAGGTGTTTCGCATCAACCCTTTGCACTGCATTGCATGTTTATGTATCTAGGTCCTAACTAATGTTTAAACACCATTCCCAATTCTCCCCTTTACTCTGCTAATGGTTTATGAAGAGAGCTTGACATCAAAAAGTCATTTTTCATTGCTGACTGAATGGATCAAAAAAGACATTCCTGACCAAACTTGTTGTTCAGAGTTATGCAAACAGATGAGAGCAGGCAGTTATTTGGTTGTATTTGCTTGGTTAAATGTTAAAAGAATTCTTAAAATGCATAAATGAGTTTTTAAAAAGAGAAATTTCTATGTTATCCCTGTAGTGTTACAGATTCAAAGGGAAAGATTTGTAAAGTGAATTGAAGTGAAGCGTTGCATTTGTTGGGTCATAGACGGGTGGAGGTCCATAATGATTATCTTTTTGGCTAAAAGGTAAAGCATTTGAAGCTCAGACTGAAGACGAAGCATGATACTTTCTGGTTAAAAGGTAGATAAAAGGAATCTTCCCGATACACATGCATGAAATTTCCAAAGTATGTCTGACACAGATTTTAAAGCAGAGAAAGACTTACAGAGAGATGTGCAAGACTGTATTTGTTCAGTTATAAACAGACAGAGGCCACTAATAATCATTTCTTTAGTTACTAAAAGGAATGCATATGCTTGAAACTTCCAAAGTATTTCTGATACAGATTTCAATACAGAAAAGAGTTACAGAGGAATGTGCCAGGTTGAATTTGTTTAGTTGTAGATGGAGGAAGGCTGATAATGATGGTTAAAATGTTCAAGGAATTTTCATGGCTCAAAGCCATGGAATATATGCATGAAATTTTCAAAGTATTCCTGCTACATATTCTGGAGAAGAGAAACATTTAGTGGAGAAGTAAAATGAAAGGTAAGAAGAGGGCTTCCCCATCGAGACCATCCAAATGGTAGGATTTGCAAAGATGGGTTTTATCTACCGGCTACAGACTGTTGGGTGATCAATATAAGCCCACCCAAAGGACAGGATCTCATATGTCTTTATCAAGATTATGCAAAGGCTACATTTCAGACTTAGGGAACATCACTGATTCTCATGTTTATTTCAAAACAGCATCCTATTTTTGATAGGGATTGTTTATTGTTTAGAGCCTGAATTTTAATAGAATCTTGTACATACGTGTTGGTCCTAAGGGCTAGATTCAAGACTTAGGACATTTTACTGATTTTAGAGAATGAATTTTGATAGGAACAAAACTTGTACTTAAGAGTTGGTCCTTAGGGCTACAATTCAGACTTAGGGCACGTAACTGATTTTTATGTTTGTCAATAAACATCATTTTATTTTCTTAAGGCTACATTTCAGACTTTTTTTTCAGACAATTACTGATTTTAGAGACTGAATTTTGATAGGAACAAAACTTGTACATACAAGTTGGTCCTTAGGGTTACATTTCAGACTTAGGGCACATTACTGATTTTAGAGAATGAATTTTGATAAGAACAAAACTTGTACATACGAGTTGGTCCTTAGGGCTACATTTAAGACTTAGAGCACATTACTGATTTTTAAGTTTGTCTCTTGACGACATTATTTTTTTCTAGGATTCTGCATGGTTTAGATACAAATTTCTACAGGAATGAAACATGTACATATAGGTCCTGCTGGGCCCTACTTTGAAAATCTATGTGAGCACACTTCTGACCTGGTTTGTGAAATCAACATGCAGTTTGCATACATAATACACAGGGGCAATCAGTACTAATCCAAGCTCCACAATTGAAGGCAAGTGGCTTTTACATGCCGCATCTACTTGTATAATTAATGTGCGTGGTTGTGATGGATAGCATAGATTTAGGACCTACAGTCAAAGAGAAATTAAACCTTTGGGACAGAAGTGTCTGCCAGAAGAAAACTTCTGACGCACTTTTAGATCACTGAAATTCATATCAAAATGTTATATATCCATGGGAAAGTCATGGTATGATGGCATATCTTAACAACCACCAAGATTTCAGCACTACGGAAAGGATAAATCAGGGTTGGCCATGTAATTGATTTTTCTTTGTTTTTAACCCTACACCAAACATTGCCCTTTGATGTTGTGACCTACTTGAGTAGTCTCCTTGGCAACCGTCACCATGGCAACCCGAGGAAGCCGTGGAAACTGCCGACGATATCGACGACAATGATGACATAGATGGTGAGGTCATCCCGCCATCTGAAAAGTACGTCAGCTCCTTCCCTGCCTCTCCTATCTGCGTACATCTGTCCCGTAACGCCTTCAGTCGCACCCGCTGTCCGATGGACAGTTTCAGATCCAGTATGTCGTGTTCCGACAGAGCGCCGATCACCTCCGGGTTCGTACATTCCTCTTCCTCCAGGATCTGTAGCGTCCGGTTGTTCAGCCCGAAACGTCCCGCCCAGATCCGGAACTGGGAGTGCGGGCTCTCCGGGTTGCCATGCTGGGCAACCTTGGAAGCCGCGGCCACATTGTTGTTGGAAAGCGAGCAGGCGATGTTCTCGGATATTTGGAGCAACTCAATTTGTCGCAACATGAGGGTTCTCCTTTCGATGACGGTTTCCGCAGTGTACGAAGGCATAAGGCTTTCTTTTCACAATGGTCACCTTGCTTAAATCCAAGTTTGTACATGTATGTCACTTCTAAATCTCAAAGATGACTCTGTCCCAACAAAGAGCTCTTTTAGCTTGTCTTAAGTTCAGCTTTCCTCCTTTTCAAGACGTCCGGTTACAGTAAGTTCAGACTCCACTGTCTTTCAGACATCTAAGGCTTCATACAATGGCATGGACACCTCAACGTGTTTGTACCGCCAAATGACAAGATCCTGAGAAGAGTATGAAAGAAACATATTCCACAAACTGTCATCTGAACTCTGTATCTATATAGCCTGTATGACTGCCCTTCGGCATAACACATCAGCTTCGCTTCAAACTCTATTGGGAGACCTCACAAAGTTTGGCCATTAGTTTTCCTTCACAAGATCGCTGCACTGCATTGACATAAATCAACATTCCTGACAAAGCAACTTCTGCATGGCAAACTGTCAAACCTTTACAGTCACTCAAACTACAGCAACTCAACAGGCTTCCTGTCTCAACTTCTACTTCTTCGACATGATGTTGTTACCATCAATGAAGCTTCATGGTCAAGATCTCCTTCAAGCATTATCATATCCCAGGATATTCCTCAACAGTAATTTTGCCAAGAATAATAAGATTCCTTGGACAAAAAGACAACAATTTGGTAAACGTCTTTTCTTTACCTCCTTGACAACATGTATATAAATAATACATAAATGTTTATGTTTGCAACCGTATTGATAATATCACTGACATTAACTACGTATAGATGTTGATATTTTATGTTTGGGACCGCACCTGTAAGCAGCACCACCTATACTGCAGTTCAGTGTGAACCAGTCAGAATTGCCCTTAGAAGGTGTCAGACAGTCATCAAACTGTTCCGTGCAAAGAATCCTGTTCTTCAATGACTTACCAACCTGATGAGCTATTCATAGACAGTGACTTTGGGCCCTCATAATCCAAGGAATTCCCATTATATACTGGATATCATCACTGCTACAGGACTCCAGCTATAAGATTGATTGAACTCACATACAAAATCAAGTTCAGCAACATGAAACTTCAAGATATACCAAGACCTCAGGTGGGGCTTACACTATAGGTCATTCTTCATGAGTATCATCCATTACAACCAAGCCTCCTCCAACCCCAATCATACCTGACGGATATTAGGAGAGACCAGAAACTGATTAACAACAGCATACTGGCACAAGTTCACCCGTCTGTACGATTATTCCGCTACAATCTATCAAGAAAACCTTGCAGGCTTTACTGAGGATATAAGATATTGATTGAGCAGTGTAAGCCAGCCTTCTGCCGACCCAATCTTTCCTAATAGAACATCAGGTATAACGCTGGGACATAAGTCACCACACTGATTACATGTAACAGTCGCAATATATCCCAAGACCTGTCCTGACCCTTAACAAGACGCTGTATCAAGATATTAAGGCTGCCGAGGGTAGACTTACACTATTGATCAAGCTGGACAAGTACAATACATTACGAGGGGTGCCAAGGTGTGTGTGGTGTGACAGTTAACAGTAAACGTTCAGCTGCAACTTCAGACTGAGGACGAAGCAAACTGCTTTTCGTTAGCTAGTTCTGCAATGTGGCTTAGGTATTGCTCAGGTGTATTAGCTAAGCAAACCAGGTCACCATTACATGAATAAGTGTGTTGGGTTCTTTTACATACTGTAAATGCATTTTATTTCGCGGGGATTTAATTTCGTGGTAGCCAGATAAAGGACTCTTCCGGTGGTTTTAAGTTCGCTGTAGCACCATGCACTGTGCTCTCTTACCGCCGTAGAAAAATGTTCGCAGTGGTTTTAAGTTCGTGGTGAAGCGGCCACTGCAAAAAACGCGGACATTAAACCACCACGAAAGTTTCTGCAATTACAGTACTAAAAGTTGATGCTAGAGGCATACACATGACCCTCCCTCAAACATGGGCCTCGGACCTTACATCACCATCCAAAATCTGAAAGCAATCCAAGGCAACAATCATGTAAAAGCTGGGACTAACCCTAGCTAGTGTGATATCTATAGGAAATTCCCAATATGGTCTGATAGCATAACTTAATAACCACATTGATATCAGCACCATGGAAAGTCTAAATCATGGGTGGCTGTATCACTGATTTTGTTTTATTTTTCAACTCTTTACTAAGCAAGAAATATACTGCCCTTTAATGTTCATAAAGAAATATACTGAAGTAGAAAAAAATTAAAGAAAATTGGGCCTGATGAACATGAATATGTCTTTGTACACTTTGTTTTGAAATAATAATAATAATAATAATGATAATAATAATAATATCTGGTTATTTTCAGTCAGCAGGTCCACAGCACAAGTAAGTAAGTAAGGTACCCAATATTTGGGTAATGAGGCTGATTTAGGTGGTCGAGGCACCTCCTTGAACACAGGACCTCCGTTTTACTCTTCTTCCGAAAGACGAATTCGTGGAATGCTTGGTTGGTCTACAGCATTTTGTCTTCCTTGGTGGTCTCCAATTCAAGTGCTGTCCGGACCTCACTTTGCTTAACTTCTGAGATCGAGGGGACTGGATTTTCAACGCACCACACGGCCATATGCCCTCTGTTTTCATGATGCATTTTTGCTGTATTTTCAACTTCAAATGTCTGATAACCAAGCAAATACATCGATGTGGCCTAAAGCATAGGAAAATTGGAGAAGTTCATACTGGTAAACTCAGTAAATGCAATGACAAGGTGGTGAGACCCATTCCCATAATCTTCCAATTTGGACTTGACATCAGAGTTATCTAAGAATAGCACAGTCACTGCAGAAGGTATAACCTTTTCTTGATTGTATCTGGTGGAAGATTGCCGACTGCTTGGAAACTTAAGCACAGATTCTCAAGGGCATGCTGTCTTAGTAATTCACATGGCCAAGGTCACTTAAGAGGCTCATAAGATGCACTTTTCACCAGAAAGATCTTACCACAAGGGACAGCTCTACCAAAGTGGTCGATATAATAGAACAATGCCGTGCTGATTACTAGCAATACCATTTGGACCCAATGCAGCAGCATTTCTCCCTAGAGGGGGGTAAGGAATTGCTTCATTTGTTGTACAAGGTGAAGGTCCATAGAAGGCACAAATTTATGACGTGTGCTATATTTTCAATCAGTATGATATGATGTATGATATTTTGAGTGACATCCATCACTCTTCTTCAGTGTCACTAGAATGAACTGGTAGAACAATTCAATACAAGTATGGCTAACTAGAACAACTGGTTGAACATGTCAATTCACTAACTTTTAAGGATCGTATGCAAAGGTCACTCAAATGTAAATCATGTTTGCATACTTCCCTATGGTCAGACAATACCATAGGAAAAGTTATTGTCCTTGGTGATGCAAATCGGGTCCCATATGCTGGAGAGTTCTACACTGAGTCCTCCCTTCCGTTTTCTATCCAGTTGTAGAGATTGAAATGTATTTGAATATTATTTACCTGGATGTGTAACCTTCATAAACGCAACCTACTGGAATTTCAAGGGATAAAGTAGTCATGCCGTTCCTTGCAGAAATAAGCAAGGTACTTTGTCCTTGTGAAAGGAACTTAGCATTACTTTCTTCACTATACTGAGGTGTAAATGGGTTACCTGACATCTGGGGAGGTCAAATATGGTACAAGAAAGATCGAGAGGGATGGGCTCTGCCTTCCAATATCATGCCCAAGACACAGTGGATAAAAACCCACTGACCCTACATACAGCCTCAAAAAGTCTTTGTGACTACCTTTACCTTTAAAAATACTGTAAGAATGCCACCAACAAAATGATCTGAACTAAATTGAATATTGTAAGACCTACACACCAGTCTTAATACAACCTAAGCACGTAAGAGCAATGAAATACATATTCAAGCAAAGACAATCTCCATTTACAGATTCAGCAAATGGTCTGTCTTAAGACAGGCAGGTCATTGTAGCCCCAAAATGGTGCTTACGTTACAATTGAAAAACTCATTCCTTCCAAATTACATACATTGTACTAGTAGAGTGTAGGCCACATGCTAACATTTCTTTGAATTCTACCTTTTACACACAATCTTGAAATCAGTCTATCTTGACATAGACTTGTTGATGCCACCCTAACCATGCATACACTTCAAACCTACCTAAATCAGCAAAGGACTCTTGGAGAAGTACTGTTAAATGACCCTTAGGAACAACAGCAATCCCTTCCTAATCAGTCTAATCAAAACCAAAAACAGGGAAATGCATTTACATGTACAGTAGAAGCCGTCTAATTGCACATCCCAATTGCCAGCGTGTTTCGTACAATTATCCGGATGGTGCAATAAGGCAAAGTTATCCAGCTGGACCGTACCAGTTTGGGATTTGGAGATTCCATGCAATCAACAGAAGTGTGTGGTTATCCACTATGCAATTTACTGGTTTCTACTGTTCATGTATAGACTATCTGTGGAAATGTGACAAAGGAACTTAAATTGAATAAAGACTTTCCAACTATGTATGGCATTTAGAATGTCTACCTTGTCCCCCCAATGACCAGGAGGTCACGGGACTATATAGGTAGGTATATAGCGACAGGTTACCTGTTAATAATGTCAGCAGTGTAATTAGCAACTCCAGTTTGCTCACAGAAAGGAAAAAGCATCTTTACATGCCAATTTCTCTAATGCCACTTAAATCGTGGCCTTCACTGACAGTCCTCCCACACAGTCGCTTAAGTGTTTTCCCAATACCCAGAAGCTGTGGGTTAATCTTCGGTCTCTATAGTCAGTTTTACGTCATACTTTTGAAATCACATCACACCGTCCGCCCACTACTTCAGGACCTGAATGGAATGATGCTGGCTTGATGGCTTACCCAGCCGTGCCATGACCAGAATTATGTGGCACTCGCACGCATAAGGCTGTTCCATGATTTACGTATGGAATGAAAAATAGATAGACAGGAAATTCAAGTAGAGAATGCACACACAGACAAAAAAATCTACAATTGTACAACAAAATTTCTGTAAATATGGACAAATGGTACACAAAATTTGGGTTTAAAATTTTGCCAAAAAATTGACTGAAAAAAACAGTGACTAACATTTTCACATATTGCAAGCAAAATGAAACTTAAGCTTTGTGATAAAATGTTCAAAGTACAAAAGTCTGACATTAAAGCTACTCTTACAGTAAATACCATTACATTTGCAGGATTTAATTTTCTGGGAGTTTGCTGTGGGTTTGATAAGTTTGAAGGGAAGAAAACCATGAACAATTACATCACAAAAATTTCAACATTTACAGTATATGAACTAGAATTAAAGGCGATCATAGACAAAATAAGACTCCCTCTGACAAGCAGAGCTGAATTAGTGAAGGAGGCATCCTGATAAACTAAGCAAGATAATCAGTGATTCCATTACA